>NC_054382.1:46462484-46609984 GCF_017654675.1 Xenopus laevis
TTCGGCCGATCCCCCGAATCCTTCTTGAAAGATTCGCCGAATATTGAACCGAATCCGAATCCTAATTTGCATATGCAAATTGGGGCTGGGAAGGGGGAAAACATTTTTTACTTCCTTGTTTTGTGACAAAAAGTCACAACATTTCCCTTCACGCCCTTAATTTGCATATACAAATTAGGATACGGATTCAGTTCGGCCAGGCAGAAGGATTCTGCCGAATCCTGCTGAAAAAAGCCGAATCCTGCATTTGGTGCATCCCTACTTAGTTTACATCCCAGAGTGCAACGGATCTTTGTAGTGTAAGGAGCAGGAGCTATGGAGACACTAGAGGTCCTTGAAGGACATATATGTATATTAAGTTTGATATTTTTTAAGCATGTTTTAGAATCATCAACGCATCCTTTGGGATCAATGTGCTAAATATATTTTACTGTTAATCAACCCCTAGACAAGAAATGCATTTTCTAAGTTAATGTATGGTTTTACAAGGATGCTGATCTTCAAATAGAAGAACAAACACTATGTGGACTGTATTGTTCTATGAAGGAGACAAAATGTTAAACTATTACAAGATGACAGCCCCCTGCCGCCAACTTTGAAAGCATAAATAATTTGTTTAATGAGGCTTCTGGTGCAGTAAGTTCATCTTTATATTTAGCATATAAAACAGCATTTCTAGCATTATTCTATTTTAGACTTTAGTTCCCCTTTAAAACTCTGTGTCCATCCTCCGCCTCTGAACACAGGGGCTGTTATTTTTACAGGTCCTTGGTGTGCAAATACTGATCCAGGAATTAACAAAGAATGATTTATAACGTTACTGCATAGTACTACTGAATGTGGGAAACTTTAAAGCAGACCAATGCTTCTATAGAATCCAAGTGCCTAAATAGTCTTGAGTCTTTAGTTTGCCTTTGAAAAAATTATTGGGAACCCAAAACATGCCTTTTTAATACATCTGGCACTTTAGTGGATTCAAAGCATGAAACAAAGGTGGTAATGAAAAATGACAGTAGAAAGTTCCTGTAAATGTAAATAATTGTCTTCAGTGTCTGCCAAACTTTAGACTCAAAATATGTGACACTGAACTTAATAAAAATATTTTCTGGTTAACGAAAGATCTACAGTTCTGACCATAAGAGCTATTAATGGTTGTATGGAAGTTTAATAGAAATATGGCCAACTATCATGACAAAATGGTTTTATGTGCTGCCAAGACTTACTGGGGAGTGGTAAAGTGTCAGCAAGGCTGGATGCTGTGTTACTGCTTCAAACACTGACAGAGCTGTCCTGATCAGCTCATCTGAAGCTGCTTGACCTGGTCACAAAAACAAAAAAATTTAAAACTTCCAGTCACTCAATTAATATTTGTTCCAGAAATTCTTTTATGTTTAGTTCTGTCCCAGGATGTACTTACCGACTGCTCCTTCCAAATTATTTTCACCAGTGTCTACAGATCTAATCCTGCAAGAACAATTTTTATATACTAATTTAGTGTACGTCCCTAAATATTTTTAAGAATGGAAGCATCTATGATTGCTGTGAAGAGGAAAGCTCAACCAAAAACAGAATAATTAGGCAAACAATAAAATTAAGAAAATGTATCTCTTGGGTATGGGAGCTAGATTCAGAAAGCATTTTTGGATTTATTATATTCAGTTCCTGTGTTAAGGTCACACATGGCAATTACGGGCTATAAAAATAATTTACATTGCTCTCAAATTCTTCATCATATGCTATACACATACATGTACATATGTTGGGAAAACTGGCAAGAGCTTACAGTCAAAAATACAAACCACTACTGTAAACGAATCAGTTGCCAAAGTTAGGCTGTAACATCTACAGGTCAACAATTCCCTGAATAATATTGTACATCACTTTACATGGCTAGTATCTCTTTATAAGGCCTGTATGTGGTGTTTTGTCTTTGGTGACAAAGAACTGAAAATTGTTGCAGATTCTCATTTCATACGCCAAGGGGGTTATTTACTAAACTCGGAATGCAAAAATCAGGAGAAATTTGTCCATTTTTTTTTTAATAAAATTGGACTTTTAAAAATCACTAATTTTTCATAATTTATTAAACCCCAAGGATGGAAAAGTCTGAATCAGAAAATCTGGCATCTCAGACCTGTCAAGGTTGCATATAAGTCAATGGGAGAAGTCCCAACGAAGTTTTCTGAGGTTTTGTGCACAGTTTTCAGGTGAAAAATCTGAAAAAATCGGATAATAAATCTGAAAAAACGTGAAAATTTTCCAGCAAAGCAAATTTTCAGGAAAATGTAATAATAAATAAGTGTAAAAACCCGAACTGATTTGATCGGAGTTTAAAGCCGAAAATATTGAGATACAATCGGACTTTGATAAATAAGGGAGTAGATTTTTGCTGTGCGTCTCTTTCCCCGCAACTTATTATGAATAAGTTGCGGGGAAAGAGACGCCGGCAAAAATTCTCTCCTTTGTGAACCATCTTGTGAAACCCGCGAAAAGACTTACACATATGACTGATAACTTATGGAAATAAATGTGAGTGAAATATTTTAACACAACTTTTAACTCTTTAATAAAACGGTATTACACTATGGATTTTCTATACCCTTATGTTGGAGCCTAACAGTGGCCTGGAAAGAAGGGGAGGATAATGGCTACTATATACTACACACGATAATTCCACTTTCATCTTGTAAGTAGGCAATTTGGCCAAGATCGGTGAAGGCTTGTGAAAACACCAAACCGATTTATACATAGCACTGGAACAATAGGGAAAGTCTCATTTAAAGGGAAACCCACAATAGAACTTCTTTTATACATGTGAGAGAATTATGTCACACCACATAATAATGAATAGTATTGTTTTACCAATATTGATTTTGGCAGCTTAGTTAGGATCAAATACAAGGCACTGTTTTATTATTACTTAGAAAAAGGAAATTATTTAAAAACAAAAATCAAGTATATGCTTAAATTGGACTCTATGGGGTAAATTTATCAAAGAGTGAAGTTCCGCCACTAGAGTGAAATTCCGCAGCTCTCACTTCATTTCTATGGGTTTTTGAAAGGCGTATTTATCAATGGGTGAAAGTGAAAGTTCACCCTTTGATAAATACGCCTATAAAAATCCCATAGAAATGAATGGAGAGTGGCGGAATTTCACTCTAGTGGCAGAACTTCACTATTAACTTCACTCTTTGATAAATATACCCCTATATGAGATGGCTTCCCCAAATTCCAGAGTGTTATGCTTAATGAGTTTCTGGAAAAGGGATCACATAGCTGCTTAATTTATTAATTTTATTCTCAAAAACATATTTCTGAATGCAACTCTCAACAATAACCACATACCCCAGTGGTGATGCTTGGAAATAGGGTTTAAAACCAGTGAGGCAGACTAATCAGAATGAAGTTGTGATTACAAAATGCAACAATTCCTCAGAGACATATTATAATTAACAAAAAGTTCTGAGAGCACTCCAAGGCCAAATGAAAATACAAAGGAAGTGCAGCTGATCGGGCCAGGATAGTTACAAACATACAAAAAAGAAAAAATTGATCAATGCACATTCCCTGGTCCCTTATTTCACAAGTAATTTAGTATCCATGCTTTGATTGATGTTTTGATTGATTTTTTATTTTTTACATTTTATAATTTACAGCACGGTGTACATTATTGGATATATACAGTACATGCAAAAACAAAGGTATGCATTCATATCACAAATATACATCAGTTAATAACTAATGGAAATATGTATCAATAAGAGTTGGGGCTCACTACAGCTGATTAGGTCATGCATCACACATTAAAAAGTGTTCATATTAAGATCAAATAAACAGTAGACATTGTGTGGGCATGAGTATCTGTGTGCAATTAATAGATACCCTTTAAGTCTTTCCCTTTTGTTTAGCAAAAAAGTTGTTCTTTCTCGTAACAGATTGCCCTGTGATAGGGATATTGCAGTTATCTTTAGAAATATAAGAAACTGTCAGGTGTACCTTGGAGCCCTGAGAAACCTGCCATCTTTCTCTCTAATTCACAGGAATCTATATATATATATTTAATGTACATTCTTCTGAATGTAAGCCGACATCTGAGATTGTATGATTCCAAATAAAATAGTGACAATGTTCCAGAGTAGAGTCAGAAATTAAAATTTAATAACCGTGATCAGTGCATTCTGTTTATTTAACAGCTTAACAAAAGGTTTTTTTGTAGTTCATAATACATTTGTACCTTTAAGTATAAAAGGGCAGAAAAAGTAAAAAAAATGCAAATCACAGTGTTCCTGGATAATTCCATTATGTCAACAGCCACAGTTGGAAATGAAAGATCTTGTAACCATCTCTTCACTTACGTTTCCTTAGGGTAACATGGTAAAAAAAGGAATTTAAATATATTATATATATTTTTATACTCTCAATTCAAACGTAAAATATGATCTGATAAATATCATATTAACATTGTTGACTTGACCAGTTTAAAAAGTGTCATAACAGCTGTAGCAATATATTACCATTTTTAAATAGGTCTGCATATTTATATTGATTTAGATAATTTTTATACTTATTCTTCAAAGACTACACAGGAAATAAGGAGACTGGCTGAGTTTACAGATTAAGATATTGAACCAGAAAGTTGAAAAAGTACTTTGAACCAACCAACATGTCACAAAACAAATAATCTAGGAGTTTTTTAAGCTGCTGTGCATATCTTGGTTTTCCCTTATTACCAGGGCGGGACTGGAAGTTAAAACCAGCACTGGCAAAGACAATGTCAAAGCAGTCCACATACAATTGTGTGATGCATGTACAATTGAAGCCAGTTATATCAGATTAAAACTGCGAAAAATTCTATACATTAAAATGTGAAAACTTCTTGATTTTTATTACTGAAGTTAAGAGAGAAATATTAGTGTTTCTATATTTTATTACTCTTCTTTATTTTAATACATACAGTATTGCACAACACTTTATTGAGATGATAGCATTTGTATAGACAATTTAATAGACCACTCAGATATACAAAAGAGAGTAGTGGTCACCAGAGCAGATTCATATACAGTTATGTTCAGAATAATAGCAGTGTGTTTCCATACACACAAATGCATTGAGAACACTGTACATTCTATTCCAAATCAAAACATGAAAAACATTTTGTGTTAATCCTTTACAGACAATGAAGAAACTGGAATATTAGGCTGTTCTTCTTTACAAACTCAAATATTCACTGTATCAACTGAAAAATGTTTCAAGATTTCACTTTCCTTTGAATCACTGAACTAATAATTAGTTGTATACCCACTGTTTATGAGAACTGCTGCACATCTGTGTTGCACAAAATCAACTTCTGGCACATTACATTGAACAATTCTTCTACATTTCTTGGTTTTACCTCAGAAACAGCATTTTTTTATGTCATCTCACAAATTATTGGATTAAGGTCCAGGGATTGGATTGGCTACTCGATAACGTTAATCCAGGGGTCAGCAACCGTTACTATCAAAAGAGCCATTTTGCCCCCTCTTCCACTAAAGAAAAATAGTCGGGAGCCGCAAAACATAACACAGTTTATAAACTTTTAAAAGTTTTAAATTTTTTAAATTTTAACCGTTACAACAACAGAATCCAACAAACAGAAGTGCAGTGTGCATTTGTAGGCCTACTTTGAAATAAATTAAATGGATACCGTCATGGGAAAAAACATTTTTTTCAAAATGAATCAGTTAATAGTGCTGCTCCAGCAGAATTCTGCACTGAAATCCATTTCTCAAAAGAGCAAACAGATTCTTTTTATATTCAATTTTGAAATCTGACATAGGGCTAGACATTTTGTCAATTTCCCAGCTGCCCCAAGTGATGTGACTTGTGCTCTGATAAACTTCAATCACTCTTTACTGCTGTACTGCAAGTTGGAGTGATATCACCCCTCCCTTTTCCCCTCCAGCAGCCAAACAAAAGAACAATGGGAAGGTAACCAGATAGCAGCTCCCTAACACAAGATAACAGCTGCCTGGTAGATCTAAGAACAACACTCAATAGTAAAAACCCATGTCCCACTGAGACACATTCAGTTACATTGAGAAGGAAAAACAGCAGCCTGCCAGAAAGCATTTCTCTCCTAAAGTGCAGGCACAAGTCACATGACCAGGGGCAGCTGGGAAATCGACAAAATGTCAGCCCCATGTCAGATTTCAAAATTGAATATAAAAAAATCGGTCTGCTCTTTTGAGAAATGGATTTCAGTGCAGAATTCTGCTGGAGCAGCACTATTAACTGATTCATTTTGAAAAAAAATTTTTTTCCCATGACAGTATCCCTTTAAACACTGAATAGCCCTATTAAATGTTAGTGTTCTCATCTATTTAATGTGACTTATGTTTCTGAAGCTCCATACTGATCTTTTCCTCTCTTGTCTTGTGTGTGTGTGTGACCACGGTAAGGCACATACAAGAGTCCTCTGCACGCAACCCATTATCAATATATTTAAGACAGACATTTTGTGCATACTGCTACTGAAAAATGCCTTACCCTTTAAACAAAACAGGGATTGTTTGTCCATATATTGCAATATATTTAAGCTGGCCAACTACGTCAAAGTCATCCCATATCTGGCCAGTCCTATGCTCAATTTTCATCTGATTCATTAAGAATTCTATTGCTACATTATACATTTTACAAAAGGGACTAGTTTTACCTGCAACTTACTTGCTGCTTTCAAAGTAAAACTCCCAAACTTGGCTGCCCTTTTATTAGACACCAGTGGGATCATCTGACTATAGCTGGGAAGGGTGGGAGCTACAACATGGAGCTGGTCACTGCCCCTGTATAAACTATAACAAACAAGGGAAAGTTGTGCTCACCACTAATTTTTAAAACCATTAGGCGGGGGTGCAATGAGGCTGTGACCACAAAATACATATAGACACATACAAGAGTCCTCTGCACACAACCCATTATCAATATATTTAAGACATTTTGTGCATACTGCTACTGAAAAAATGCCTTACCCTTTGAAAGCAGCAAGTAAGTTGCAGGTAAAACTAGTCCCTTTTGTAAAATGTATAATGAAGCAATAAAATTCTTAATGAATCAGATGAAAATTGAGTGTAGGACTGGCCAGATATGGGATGACTTTGATGTAATTGACCAGCTTAAATATATTGCAATATATGGACAAACAATCCCTGTTTTGTTTAAAGGGTAAGGCATTTTTCAGTAGCAGTATGCACAAAATGTCTCTGTCTTAAATTTACCAGCATGCACAACATTTTCTGCCTTCCTTAAATAAGACCTGTAATTAACACCTGTTTTTTCACAGAATGAATGATATCACTAATTGAACTCCACAGTAATATTATTTGGAACAAGCTTTAATTAATGATTCAATTACACAGATTAAGCAGCATACATGTCATGACTGTTGGGTCTGTTAGTTTTCTACTACTCTACTACACCTACTAGTAAATTATTTGTCATGTAAAACAGTGATTGATCAGGTTAGTGATGTCGGAATGCTATTATTCTGAACACTCCACCCCTTTAAAGTAAAATATATGGCTAGGAGACTACCAAAAAAGTTATCAGCTGCTCAATTGAGATTTATTGTTAAAGGGAATATTATTACGTTCAAGTCTAAGAAACTTTTCAATTGGCCTTCATTATTTATTTTTTATAGTTTTTAAACTATTTGCTTTCTTCTTCTGACTATTTTCATCTTTCAAATAGGGGACACTGAACCCATCTAAAAACAAATACAAATGTATTGTTATTGCTACTTTTTATTACTCATCTTTCTATTCAAGCCCTCTCCTATTCATATTCCAGTCTATTATTCAAATCAGTGCATGGTTGCTAGGGTAATTTGGCCCCTAGCAACCAGATTGCTGAAATTGCAAACTAGAGAGCTGCTAAAAAATATAAATAACCCAAAAGCCCCAAATAATAAAAAATTAAAACCAATTGCAAATTTTCTCAGAATATCACTCTTTACGTGATACTATGGGGCAGATTCATCAAGGGTCGTATTTTGAATTAAAAAAACATTGAAATTCGAATTCAAAAAGACCAACCGAAATTAAGTCTTTAAGTTTTTTTGGGTCGAATAGGTCAATTTTCAATCAAATAGGTCTGTATTCAAACAAATTCAAATCATATGAATCAAAGGAATATCGTATTTCGATCGAATTCGGTTCGAAGTTTTCCCGAAAAAAAAAAAAAAAAGACTTCAAAGTCCACCAATTGACTCCAAATTGGTTCTAGGAGGTCCCCCATAGGCTAAAACAGCAATTCGGCAGGTTTTAGATGGTGAATGGTCGAAGTCGCATTTTTAAAGAGACAGTACATGATAAATTTCGATATTCTAATTTTCGAATCGAATTTGGACGTACACGAATTTCGAAGTACCCAAAAAATACCTTGAAATTTGAATTTTTTGCATTTGAAAATTCACCTCAACCTTTGATAAATCTGCCCCTAAAAGTTAACTCAAGTACACATGGGGGCACATTTACTAAACTCGAGTGAAGAAAACTTCGAATTTCGAAGTATTTTTTGGGGTACTTTGACCATCGAATAGGCTACTACGACCTTCGACTTCGATTAGAACGTTTTGAAGTAAAAATCGTTCGACTATTTGACCATTCGATAGTCGAAGTACTGTCTCTTTAAAAAAAACTTCGACTTCATACTTCGGCAGTTTAAATCTACTGAGGTACAATGGTAGCCTATGGGGACCTTCCCCATCAATTTTCTAAGCTTTTTTTGATCGAAGAAAAATCCTTTGATCGATCGCTTAAAATAGTTAGAATTGTTCGGTTCGAAGGATTTTATCGTTCGATCGAATGATTTTTACTTCGACCGATCGCAGGATTTGCGGTAAATCGAATTTGAAGGATTTTAATTCGAGGGTTAACCCTCGATATTCGACCCTTAGTAAATGTGCCCCATGATGTGAACAATTTCTGCACCACTAACTTGACTTAGATGAAGTAGGAGCCCAGGAGAAAAGATTTTCCTCTGTTTTGTTAGTTAGGGCAAATAAAGAATAATGAGCTCTGTATAATTAGTTTATTACACTGACAAAACATGCAAAGATTTATGCGACTTTATGCTGCAGGCAAGAAAAAATGATTTAAATGGAATCACTTTTTTTAATTAAACATGCTGGGTGAATTAAAGTAAAATATTTTTTGCTTAGGATAAATTAGGAAAAAACATGCATAAGAAAACCTAATCTTTATAGGTGACATAAATATTTTATAAAACTCTTCCATGGCACTCCCCAAGCTTGATGCAAAGATGCAAGCAAATTCTCCAATAAAAGGTCATTCTACCAATACTATGCCAGTGTTCCAGAGGTTATTTAATATATCGATATTACTGAACAATTTTGCTTGTGTATATTACATTGCAACGAGTAAAAGTAAAGACATAGTTCCTTTTTGCCGTTTGGTACTATAAAAAAAAAAATATGAACATGAAACAGGCACCCAAAAAATCTCACTGGAGGTTGTCTTGCAATAAGTGGGCTGCTGGGGCTGCTAACTCTGGAGATTTAAATAAGCTTTGTTAGAAAAGTAGTGCTTTCAAAAAGGATCACTGGTTCTGTTTGATTACAAACCCAAATATGCTTGCATATATGTAAGTTCATGGACATGTAGCACAAAAAACATTTGGATAACCCATGACTGAATAATACTTTAAGTAAAGGTTAACCCCGTTCTGCTAAACAGGTGGTGGTGATCAGTGGCGGGAGGTGCAGGAGGTGCTACTGCATCAGAGTCTGCACCCCGTCGTGGGCCCATTGGCGGTTCATGCAATTGTGAACCCGTCGTGATCTCCGCTTCTAGCGCACACCCAGGCCCCGCACCTCCTAGTTCCGTTACTGGTTGTGATCTATAACTGGGGTGATTAATCAAGAAGCTAGTGTCCATGTAACAATTTAACAATTACAACTAATATATCAGCATCTCATTCCAGATTGCTCAGTAACATTTGCATTCTAGGAACAGAAGAAGAATAGTGACTACTCAGAGAACTGATTTCTTTGTTCTTGTCATAAATGCAAAGCACAGGCATACAAAAGGGCATCCCAGGCTCTGTCAGTGAATCGAAGTCACAAAAACTATTCATGCAGGGATCTGGATTTACCATAGAAAATATGTGTCAAATACCATTGAACTAAACATGCAGAAAAGGAACATATACAGTCTCTAAACATTTTCACTGGAGACAGCCCTTTCATTTGTTTGTGACATTGCCAGAGTCAGAACAAGAATATATACTGCTATGAACACAGTAGCCTGTTATTGTCAAGTCTGCACATTGTTTATATCAAACCTGATACAAGTCAAGGAGTTTTAATTTAAAGACAGGATGCATGACTAACTAGGAAGCAGTGTTCCCCTAACAAGCCCTAAACTACAGAGAAGTATGCTAGGCTTGTGTACATCCATATGCATCAAGTATTGGCACTCTGATATGCTCTAAAGTTCCGAGTGCCAGAATGCAGGAAAATGTCACTTTGCTCCACATGAAATTTAGGTGCAGTTTTAAAAATATATTTTCTAGTATAACAAGCAGCTGTAGCAAACAATTTTAATTTAGATACAAACATTACACATGCCATTCATTCATATATACCTGTGCCACTTACATTCATATATCCAAGACACAATGCACCTCATGCTGTTAACTATTTAAAAAAAACTAGAAGACTAAGGGCTTTAGTATGTGCCTGACTTCTACTTGCATACATTATTAATTACTATGCAATTTATTCATGCTAATGCCTGGATAGATTGTAAGCTTTCATAGCTAGGGCCCTCTGATACAGTCCTGTGCGGGTCCATTTTTTTAAACCCATACCCGCAACCCACAACTCACACCCGCAATTTGATCAACCCGACTCTCAACAGGCCAACTAAATTCCGTAAACCGGAAGTGACGTCACATTTGACCTGAATACCATCACTCTGGCACAGACTTTACAAAAAAAATTACAAAACTAAAGAACCACAAGGGAGGGAGAGAGGGATCAAGCCCACACCTTTGTTGGGTACATCCTTCTAATAAATTACAAATAGTAGAATTTGAAGTGTGATTCTGAGCAAAATCCTCAAAAGTAAAATGTTGCCATCCAGCAATACTGGCAGGAATCTGGTATGAAGGGTAACTGCAAATGGGGTTGCAGTAAAAATATTAGGAGATATTGTAAATAATACAATAAAAATCAGAGACTTATTCTACATGTGTATAAAACAAAGAGGTATTATGTGTTTGACATAAATATATATGTGTTTGTGGCATGTGTGCATAGGAGGATACACAATATACACAATGTATTCTTTATATGCAAAGCAGTACATGCATAAGGCTATGCACATGGGTTGTTGAGAGCAGGGCAAAGAGGAAAACAAAAATGAGGATCCGGCTGTTCCTTGTGTCCCTAAATTTAAAAGGTAACAAGAGATGTAACCAGAGATGTGGCTGGAGCACTATGGCCAATTAGGAATGCACATTTTAAATGGCAGATGGATGCTTTAAAGGAGAAGGAAAGGTTAAAACTAAGTAAGCCTTATCAGAAAGGTCCATCTAAATATACCAGTAAACCCCCAAAGTAGTACTGCTCTGAGTCCCCTGTCAAAAGAAACACTGCATTTCTTTCCTTCTATTGTGTACACATGGGCTTCTGTATCAGACTTCCTGCCTTTAGCTTAAACCTCATTGCCCTGGGCAAGAGCGTGCTCAGTTTGCTCCTCTCCCCCCCCCCCTTCTCTGCCGTTATCTGAGCCCAGAGCAGGGAGAGACTCAGGCAGGAAGTGATGTCACACCACGTTAATACTGAAGCTCCAATCCTAAACAAACACAGAGTTTCTAGAGCTGTTGGAGTTAATCTATTGGCAATAAAATGCCTCCATAGCTTTCCTTCTCCTTTAAACAAAGAACAACTTGATAAGGCATTGATAATTTCTCCTGTAAAAAAAACAAACACTCAAGACAGCCATTGTACTAAACCCACATTTCTGAGCTTCTAAAAATGGAAAGTTTATTTATTTCAACATGATAGGAAAGACAAACATTGCATATGTGATATGAACATATTTTTACTATATTAATATAAGATTACAAAAGGACCAGTATCTTCTGATACTTTTATAGTTATTATCAACAAATAGCCAACACATTCCACAACACTGTACAATTAAATGGGTATATACATTGCGCATACAGATTACCTGCAAAAATACACAAAACCAAGAGGTAGAGAGCTTGCAATTCAAAAGGATGATGTGACACAAGATGTGGGGATGAGCAAGAGCAGGAATCTGTAAGGTGAGAGATGCGAGTTCTGCATTTAGCAGGTGGTAACAGTATACAGTACATAATAAAGGACATTTAGGCTAGATTTGGTATCTCTAAATCTGTTTTAAAGGAGAAGGAAAGCTATGGAGGCATTTTATTGCCAATTGATTAGCTGCAATAGTGCAAGCTTGAATGCTATATTTATTCTGTAGAATGTTTTACCATACCTGAGTAAAAAGCTCTAGAAACTCTCTGTTTGTTTAGGATAGGAGCTGCAGTATTAACATGGTGTGACATCACTTCCTGCCTGAGTCTCTCCCTGCTCTGGGCTCAGATTACAGCAGAGAAGGGAGGGGTGGGGGGAGAGGAGCAAACTGAGCATGCTCTTGCCCAGGGCAATGTGGTTTAAGCTGAAGGCAGGAAGTCTGATACAGAAGCCCATGAGTACACAATAGATGGAAAGAAATGCAGTGTTTCTTTTGACAGGGGACTCAGAGCAGCATTACTTTGGGGGTTTACTGGTATATTTAGATGGACCTTTCTGATAAGGCTTACTTAGTTTTAACCTTTCCTTCTCCTTTAAGAGAAAATTTGAATCTCATTGTATTATATATTCTTGATTAAAGCTCTTACTTTATTACATATTTGGATTCATTTATGTCTGCAAGTGCAGTAACCAAAGTGCAATTACTGTTTTTTCCCCAACAATGCAACAATAGGGTGATTAGCTTGGTGCAATTGAGGTGCAGGTCCAGACCAGATGTCAGACATCTAAAACTGACCAGGTTGTCTAAGCTCCATAGACAGTAACTAATTAATGAACTGCTGGGGGCTGTTTGGGCCTTTGTGTACTTAAAGGGGAAGGAAACCTAGTCGGCGCAAAACCCCCACCCCCCCTCCCGTTTGTTGCCCACCCTCCCTCCTCCCCCCTGGCCTACCCGTCCCGCTGGGCAAATGCCCCTAACTTGTTACTTACCCTTCTGCGCAGGTCCAGTCCAGGGAGTTCACAGACGCCATCTTCTTCCACGCGATCTTCTTCCTGCTTTGAACGGCGCATGCGCAGTAGGATCATTTCGCCGGTACGATCTACTGCGCATGCGCGTGACTTTTGGCGCATGCGCAGTAGATCCGTACCGGCGAAATGATCCTACTGCGCATGCGCCAAAACGCCGTTCACAGCAGGAAGAAGATCGTGTGGAAGAAGATGGCGTCTGTGAACTCCCTGGACTGGACCTGCGCAGAAGGGTAAGTAACAAGTTAGGGGCATTTGCCCAGCGGGACGGGTAGGCCAGGGGGGAGGAGGGAGGGTGGGCAACAAACGGGAGGGGGGGTGGGGGGTTTGCGACGACTAGGTTTCCTTCCCCTTTAAAATGCCAGCGCCTAGTTTGAATTTCAGTCACAGCCTGTTGTGGTGTAACTAACACAATCGAAAACAGCACAAGTTAAGTATGCAATTCATTTCAACTCGGTTGCAAATCCTTAAAATATCTTTGCAGTCTGTTGGGCATCATTTCCTGTGTTTACTGAGTGAGTGATTATATGCCCTATTTTTTCAGTGCAACTCAACTATGGTGATTGACAAAATGTGCTGAGGGAACCATGGAGCCACCAACTGCTCTGGAGGAGGCGTTAGCTCAAGGGTTCACCTGCACAAAATATATATCATACCCCCCCCCCCCCCCACTGGGCACTTAATCACAGGCTAAGCCAAGGACCAAATGTCACTTGAATAGAATGGTTTAATACAATGATGATGGCCCTCAACAAAGAACCAAGACAATCTTCATCTTTGCATGTCAGTTAACATCAAAATTAGCAGTTTTGTGAATCATAGCCATTGTAGTAAAATGTTCCCAACGCACACACATTGCCATATAAGGCAAAAATGAATCACAACATTAAAGATAGTTAACGATATTTAGAAATGCATTCAATTCAAATGTAATGTGTCTTCTAGAACACACAGCCCAGCTGTGTCACTCTGGCAGTAATAATGTGAAAGGCAAAGAACAGGCAATATTTCCAGCATCTGCCAAATCACATCCTCTTACCAAGAATTCCAGGCTGCACCCCCACAATGTGATAGATGAGAAGGTTTAGACATCCTGACAGATATTCATTCATGCTTTGCTGTTCTTTTACAGGTGTGGCTTTTTCAGCTGTCTCTTTCAATGTACATAACTACCCTGAAAACAAGCAAATGCAAACAATTCTGACTCCATAAAATATATAACAATTTTTGTGTTGATAAAGTATTGGAAGTAATACAGTAAGAAGAATGTGTTCTTTATACCAGATACACATTGAAGCTGACATTTTTTTAGACACTATTAAGGAACTATACTGTAAATACAATGATCAAATAACTGTATAGACGTTAGAGTTGATTTTTACAAACATGCAAATGATTCCGTATGTAAGTATATATGTAAAGTATATAATTTAGCATCTTATATAAGTATCATTGAGCATGTCATCAAAGACTTTACAAAGGAAGATGACTCAAAAGAAAGACTAGAATATATTATTATTATTATTATTATTATTATTGACCTAGTTTAATGTGGAAGCTATTTAATAAAGATTATAAAGCCTGGAGTAAGTAGGCAGTAGTTAATTTGAGAAATAGGGGAATGTAATTAAAGTCGCAAAGTGCAAAACAATTTGCGCTAATAAGACTAAAAAGCCACATCTCGCAATGTAATATTGTTCCTTAAACTGTTATTGTATTGTGAATTGTAATTATGCATTGTAAATTGTAATTGCGCACTCTTAAGAAGTGCTTGAAGGTGTCGTAATCTTTTGGAACAAACATAACTACTTTTTCAGTAAGAAGTTTTATTACATTGACTGCGCATTGTCGCAAACTATAAAATTCGCAAATGGTCTTCCAATGTCGGAAGTGGTCGCAAAAGCTATATTAAATTCGTGCAAAGCAAAATTTGTTCTCGCAAAGGCATAACTTTTCACATTGCGAATAGTAGCGACTTATATTACATTCCCCCCTTTGAGTCCTAAAAAAGCTGCTGCCAAACAAGCAAAATGGAAGTGTCCAATAGTGGCCATAATGAAGTTAAGGCAAAAGACTTCACAAGAAGCAGAAAAAAGATTTATGATGTTCAGCTGGGGCGGGGCATCTGTATGACACTATTATTGTGCCAAATTAAGAAATGAACATAATCATGGCCAGACTCAAAGTGGGTGCCTTTGCTCGAGGTACCAATGTAAATAATGTATACCTTGCTTTAATTTATAAAATGTATTATATCAGATTTGTGCAAAGTTGTAAAAGTGCTTCTTTTTGGCAAATTAAATATTTAACAAATGTAATACCTTTACTTCCAGCAGTTATCCATCCTCAGAAACTTTTCTTTCTTTTTGTTTGGTTTTACTGTATTTATTGAACTTATTGAATGTATGTCTACCTATGGTAATTGCCAGATAGTAGGTACTTTTGGATAATATACCCACCTACTGTAATAGTAGGAGGAGGAGTTTTACAACCAAAAAAGTAGGGATGCATATGCAAATGTGGTAGAGGAAGGGTTAAAAAGAACAGTACATGGAAAAATCTGCAACTTTTTTGCGTGCCTTGTGATTCGGCTCGGCCAGGCACTTGGATTCAGAAAATCTGAATCCAGAAGAAAAAGGCCAAATCTTGGCTGAATTCTGAACAGATTCAGTGCATCCCTACAAAAAATGCTAAAAGGCAATTGTCCTTTACATGGTAAATTATTTTTTTCAATTACATAAATCTGGCCGACTATACAGAGACTATTTTCTACCCTCTTGGGCATAAGAAATCCCCTGGCAATAACCGGTAATTATAGGGTATTTACCTTGTTTACCTTTGTTGTTCATTAACACCTGTACGATAAACAGGAACGTTTTAGCTGTAACTCCTGTTGATGGGCTTTCCAACAGCCGGACTATATTCATAACAAATTTCTGAAATGCATGAGAGAGTATAGCTAAATAAAATTATTTGTGCTGGAATCAATAGGGTAGTTCCTAACAAAAGAACAACATAATAGGGATGGGAGGGGGGAAATCTTCATAGCATATAACATTTATATAATTGATATCCATATAAAGTGTAATGTACAACAGGTCAGATCAATGAGAACAACTTACCTATGAGTAATAGCACACGGGACAGGTTTAAAATCCTATGGATATCAAAATACTGAAAATTGTGCCATTGTCCTAAAGCTTTAGCTCATGAAAAGTCAGCTGGGTAAGTCAGATTTAAATAAGGAAATGCCTTTTTCTAAATTGATTTGAATTTGATCCAGTGATAGGCTGTCAGGAGGCCTATCGGCTCCCACCAGGGAGTAGTCTGGACCAGGGAGGAAGCTTAGGGTAGAAGTCCAGGTTCGTGGTATCAGAAAAGGGTCAGGCGAAATCGTGGTCAAGTTCAGGCAAAGTGTTCAATCAGTCAGGCGATGAGGATCAGAATCAAAGTCAGGCAGGAGTCAAGAAACCAGGAATTAGCAGAGTAGGAATTTAGCGAACCCAGGAACACAAGGCAGAAATTCCTATACTTGGGCATTAAACCGGCGACCTGAGCATCCTTTCTATTGAATTTGGTGCTGGGTCGTGACGTCATTGCGCCGGTCACATCGCCAGCGCCTCCGCTACCCACGTGGATTCGCCATCGCAGAGGGCGGACGCGCTGACCGACGCTCATGGCATATGCTTAGTTAAGCAGATTGCATTACTAAAACTAACAGGCAGTTCCATGAATGGAGCTTCTCCTATGTTGTGTTGTACTGAAATAAATGTTTTTAATTCAAACATAATTTGGTCTCCTGGTATAAATACAAAAGGGAGCAATTTATGGTAGTATTTCCACTCATTAAGAGGCAGATTTATTAAGGTTTGAAGTGAAAATTAGAATCTTTTTTTTGGTCAAATTTTTTTCACTCAAATTCAAATAGTGAATTATCCAAACTTGATTCAAGTTTTATTTCAAATTTTGAGATTTATCAACTCTGGCCCTTTAAGAACTCAAATTCAACTATTCACCATCTAGAACCTGCCGAATTACTGTATAAGTCAATGGGAGAGGTCCAGGGATCAGTTTGGTGATGTTTGTAGCCTTCCTGACAATCAAGTTTTTTTTAATTCAAATCGAGTTTTTATAATTCGAATCAATTTCGATTCAAGTTTTCAAGTCGTTTAAATTAGTTTGAGTTTAAAAAATTTGATGTTGTTAGATTTCAACTAGTCGAATTTCAAATTTATGGGAGTTAAGGGGAGTTTAAAAAAACTCACATGAATTGTGTATAGAACATCCCATATTAATATACTAACATTAGGCAGCCTAAAAACATTCTGATTAAAAGAGAAGAATCATACAGTAGTAGGAAAGTTGGTGACAACCAACAGATAGTGATGAAGTGGAAATATACAATATGTAGACTTTAAAAAAAAATGTATTAATTAATTATGGAGCAGATGTATTTAATGATAAGGATGAGCTTATACTAGGTTTGGTGAATACATATCCTAAACTTTGAGGCATGTAAAGGAGTAATCATGATGAATGGTGCAGGGTAAAGAAGAGATAAGCCCTGTGGCATGGAGATAATGAAACACTGGAGAAGCTAAGCAAAACAGTGTTATGTGTAGAGGATTGCTGCTGGTAATGATGTATGGGAAGTAGAAGAGTGAAACAATAAGGTACATAAAGGTGGATTATAAAGAGGCTATTATAAAAGAGGTGGGGATGTAAATTAGGCAATATCAGAAATGATTTAGGGTATTAAAGGGGAAATTGCTATAATGACTAGGATAAATGGCAAGAAAAGTAAGTACAAAAGTGCACTGCACAAAATTATGTAAATACAGAATGGTAATATATAGAAATATTACTGATCATAATTTTAACAATGTTTGGCCACTTTCTCCTTATCCATCATTATTGCTTCCTCTTAAAACCAATATCATTTCCAGCTGTGTAGATACTTATATTTAGGAATTATTTATTAAAGTCTGATTTTTTTTTCTGGTCTGACTTTTTAAAGGTAAAACACAATTTTCTGAACCAAGATGGTGTTAAAAGTCCAAATAAAAAAATACTCCAGCTCAAACCTGCTGAGTTCATGTAGAAGTCAATGGCAGATTGAAGATATCATTATCTGCACTGGGTTTCATTCAATAATCCAAAGATTTAAGTGACAAATTTAAAAAAACAAAACGTATGATTCAGATTTTTTCATGATTTTATCCAGTCTTTTCAAGAAAAATGTGTTGATAAATAGGGGGAAAAAGTAGGTGCGGATTTGGTCAGTGTGGTTTTGAGAAAATAGCCTGAAAATGTTGGATTTTGATAAATAACCTAAATGTTGATACGTTTGCACCATAAACAGCTTTAACATTCAATATTTCTATCCTTTATGTCATTAGTGAAATACAAATAGGGCCAAAAGGAGTAAATGCAAATGTTGAAATTGCTGGCCTTTTCATGTAAATGTTATTTCATACAATGAATTGCCCAGTACATTATTTATTACATTTTAAACAGAGGCATTTATACAAATTTAACAAGAAAACAGTGTTACATATCTTACTTCGTTTTCTGTCTGTTCCTAATAAATCAGATTGCATTCTTCATTAATATTTTAATGAACTGGAATGAAGTGAAGAAGTGAAGATCAAGTAAATGAGACAAGTCTGTTGCATAGCATTTTAAATTATCCCCAGTCAGGCCCCTAACTGCAAGCCACTAAGGCTGAAATTGTGATTATTTTTGCAAGTTTTAGCCTGTAATTGAAAATACAATGCATATCTATTTATAATCTTACATGTATGCTCAATTAAATCTCCACTATCAGTCCCTTTCCCAGTGGCATATACAGTGTTATTTTCCTGTCATGGGTACACAATCACACAAAAGGGTCTATTTATTGCAAATCCATAAAATTCCATAAAAACTCAAATTGAGGTTTTTCTAGAAAAAAAACTTGAATGTCAGGAAGGCTATTAACATCTTCAAATGGGTCACTGGACTTCTGCCATAGACTTCTAGGTTTTTAGGTGGCGAATAGTCGAATTCTAATAGTTTCCAGGGTCCAGGTATGATAAATCTCGAATTTGAGTTTGGATTATTCCCGACTCGAATCTGTGAATTTTGACCAAAAATCCAACTCGAAAATTCAAATTTTAATTTCCAATTCGAACTAGGGATGCACCGAATCCACTATTTTGGATTCGGCCGAACCCCCGAATCCTTAGCGAAAGATTCGGCCGAATACCGAACTGAATCTGAATTTGCATATGCAAATTGGGGCTGGGAAGGGGTAAAACATTGTTTACTTCCTTGTTTTGTGACAAAAAGTCCCGAGATTTCCCTCCCGCCCCTAATATGCATATGCAAATTAGGATACGGATTCGGTTCGGCCAGGCAGAAGGATTCGCCCGAATCAGAATCCTGCTGAAAAAGGCCGAATCCTGGCCGAATCCCGGACCGAATCCTGGATTCGGTGCATCCCTAATTCGAACCTTAATAAGTCTGCCCTTTAAGGTATGGTGATCAAAATTACAGGAAGACCCCTTATGTGAAAAACCCCAGGTCCTGAGCATTCTTGTTAACAGGTCCAATAACTGTAATTGACATAAACAAAACACATCAATTGCATTGTAAACCACACTTTCAAGCGGCATATGTAGCTCATACTTGCTCCCATATTAGTTATGCACAGTGAGAAGTATTAAGTATTCAGAAAAGGCAATGGCCTAAAACTTTTTTCGTATTCCAGCAATAACCAAGAAAGAACATGTAGCTAATGACCTTTTGGAAACATGCTTTTATTAACATTTTAACTGCCTTGTTTCAAATTAAAAATAAACATATTGTGCCATAAAGCATTAAAGGGCAAGGCATTATGTCCTTTTTATATCAGAACTACATATTTTCTAACATTCCATTAAAACCTGACATAGCCTTAAGATACAATTTACCGCTGCTTAGAAAAAATTTATGTGTTCTGAAAACAATCCACAAAATGTATGTTGTCCCTGACTGTATTTTATTGTGTAAGTAAGGTAACAGCTCCTGATATTCAGAAGAAAAATGAGACTGGTACCAAAGGCCGTGTGACCAGTTTAATCCATATTACGGCTTTACTTACAAGATAGATAACATTGGAAAGAAAAGAGGACTTTCAGTGAAAATAAATGTATTATTTATTAAAAACCGACCATCTTTAAAAACCATAGTCTTTAAAGAAAATGCCTCTAATACCTCAATTCTATTATTCTGTTGCTATTTTTGTACAATTGACTGCTTGCTGACGCCAAAAGCCACTAAAACTTCATTCACCCCATAAAAAGGAATGGGGGCATTTTAGCCTTTTTCATTAGCGGTTGGACAAGGTCAGTCACTATAATGTGCTTTTGGACCTAAGCAGGTTATAAAATGACACTGTTAAAGATGAAAGAACACTATAAGGGGCACATTTACTAAGCTCGAGTGAAGGATTCGTAGTAAAAAAACTTTGAAAATCAAAGTATCTTTTTGGGTACTTCGACCATCGAATAGGCTACTACGACCTTCGACTACATCTTCGACTTCAATTCGAACTAAAAATCGTTCGACTATTCGACCATTCGATAGTCGAAGTACTGTCTCTTTAAAAAAAACTTTGACTACATACTTCGGTAGTTTAAACCTACCGAGGTGCAATGTTAGCCTATGGGGACCTTCCCCATTACTTTTCTAAGGTTTTTTTTGATTGAAGGAAAATCCTTCGATTGATGGATTTAAATCCTTCGAAGCGATCTAACGATTTTTCCTTCGATCGTTCGATCGTAGGATTTGCGGTAAATCCTACGAATTTGGCACATTTACTAAGGGTCGAATATCGAAGGTTAATAAACCCTCGAATTCGACCCTCGAGGTAAAATCCTACAAATTCGAGGGTTTATTAACCCTTGATATTCGACCCTTAGTAAATGTGCCTCTAAGTATCTAGTGAAGCCTAAATCTAACAACAACATGCAACATAGTATATTTGTATTTATCCAGTACTACAAATTAGGTTTTTGTGAATTTTTTTTTGTATTTAAAAAATGTTAGCATGTTTGGTGCGTAGGTTGAGGCATATATACAAACATCAATGTTCAGCCTAAAGTAAGACTTTGTAGTAGTGGAGTGGGGAGGAATCCTTTGTGTCAGTGACAGGATGCAACAGCGCACATGTCATATAACTGGATCAGATATGAAAAGGTAACATTTATGGTCTAAAAGTATTCTCCATTGCCATTCTCCAGCTGAATGCTGGAGACAATTTTCTGTACTATAGTTATATTTATAATGTTGTAATCTTACTTCTTTTCTGTGGGTGGTTCTTACCCTTTCCCATGCCCTAACCTCTGGTATCCCATAATGTGTCATATGGAAAATAAATTAAATAAGCTTGAGGTAACCATAGCAATTAAAGAACAAAACATAAATCCAAGGACAGCAACAGAGGAGGAAATATCAAGGTCTGTGCTTTTTTCTTTATAGTCTTATGCTATGAATACAGAGTTTGTCAGCAGATCAGCCAATAGCATTAACCTGCTTTGGAAATAGAATGCAATGTACCAATAGGGTGAAAAAAGACTCAATAAGTTGTGGGGAATTACTAAAATATAGGATATTGACTAATACAGACACATACATTTGAGAGACATTGGGAAACACATTCATATATTTTGGAAATCTCATATATTACAGGATATACCTGGCTTAGAAGAACAAGGGGAGAATTAGTAAAAATACATCTTGCCGCATTTTCGTAAAAGGAAAATCACCAGTTTTGTATTCTATTGCAAATAATTATTTGGGGCATATTTAGCAAAGGGTAATACATTGTTTCAGATGAAGACTGCATCGCTAAACCTTTGTTAATCTTTAACTATAGTTTAACAAGCAGTTGCATTGTTACAGATTGCATAGGGTTAACGATAACTGATCAATTGCTGCCAAAGTCCTAAAATAATAGCATTTTAATAAATCACTTTATTCAGTTTTATACATGTGGAGCCTGCCAGACACTTTTTGTGCGGTGGATAATTTTTTAAAGAAAACTGCTCTAATCTGGCATATATTCATACATATAATATATGGTGCAGCTGTTTTCTGTCTGATATACACCAGTTTTGCCACAATTTTAATAAGAATTGGATGTACAGTGGGTTTAACATTTTTATTAATCACTGCATCAAAATTGCCTCTTCAAGTCTATGACATATCCCCTGATCTACTTCTCAAGCCACCTCAAACAAAGTAGCATTATTAGAATTAGGTTGAAATTCTTCCCTTTCTTCAAACACACTGGCATTTTAATGGTGAGTTTAGTTCTACACTGTTATTTATATGTACTGTATACTATTAAATAAGACATGGCAGTGTTTTAGCACTTTACTGTATTTTCACTGTATCAGAGCATTTAAAGTTGTCACATAGTTTAGTTGTGACCAGTTTTCAGCCTGAACTGAACCACATATTAATACATAGATATTAGATTAAATACTATTTTTGTGCAAAATTAAATGTAACTATTATAAATATGCCTTGTAAAATCCTGTCTGAAAGCCAGAAATACCTATTTTGTATGTATACCACAGAAGGGCTTTTCACTCCCATCAAGTCATATAAAGTAAGATGTCCAAGGAGGACCAAGTTCCATTTAGAAAATCAGACTCCCTGGGTATTTAAAAGTATCATACACACAACGGTAGCAACTTCCATTGAATATAATACCAAAATATAGTGCCTAAACCTTTTTTAACTATTAGGTAGAAGGACAGAAAATCTGTAAATTGGTGTGGTGGAAGGGTGGAATGCGGGTTTGCGCTGATCAATGGAATTAGGCAGAAACAGTTATAGGCAGGACGTATCGATCTTCTAACATCGGCATTGGAAATAGTTACGCTAATTTAATAGTAGCCAAGATAGCCTCCTAGATCTATCAAGCGGGACGATCTTTGCTCTCTTCCTGTTCCGACCTCCGACACATAATAATACTGCGATCTTATCACTGTGATATCTGCTCTCCCCGCAACCATTCCGTTTACCAAGCACTATTTATCAGAGGATGTTGGTCCTGTATTTAAAAGTATGACATACACTATGACTTCCTCCCTTTTCAAATGGTTTGCCTGAAATAGCAATGCATATCTCTGTGATATCCATCTTGTACATCTGAAAATGTTAATCAAACTACTGAAAATAAATACAATATAATGGAGAATAATGAATCATATCAGATCAGAAATCACGGGGCAATATACAACAACATTTTCTGGGACCACCCGACCCCACCACATGCATGAGCACTAAATATTCATTGGTGACCAGGAACTCTCCTACAAGGTAGAAAATCCATGGGTAGCTAGATCCCGCCCCCTACAAGTTAAAACTTTTTGTGGCCAGGGCCCCCCAACAAGTTAAAACAACCATTGGTGGTCAGACGCCCCATCAAAAATAGTGGTTCAGGGGCCCAATAGTGAGGTGGCGAGTGGTTCCGTTTAAAAAAAAAACCAAAACATTTGTGTTGCCTTGAGAACTTATTCATTCTCCTTGGCGATGGCAGCTTCTTCGGATTTCTTTGGTGGTTTAAGTGTTGACCTGCTTTACCTTAAGTGGGTTCTGGCTAATCCGAGAAGTGAAGCTCAGCCTGGCCCCTCTTTTGGAATTAAAATCTACCAGACCCAGGACATCTATCCGCCCTGTGCCCCCTGATGGTGGCCCAGCATATCGGTATTCATTTTTACAGCATCTTATATTTTTTCTTCCGAACAATAGTTTTGAAAAAAACATTAAGACATATTTGCAGAATGTAATATTTAGCAGGAGCCCATCCTCCTCTATATGTTTAGTCAGTTTGAATTAACTGTCTTGTAAAATTGTTTCAGAAACATCAGTACTCGTTACCTGGAATCCACTGCAATCTCTCAAGAAATTTCTTTAAAACATAATTTCTTTATTCCATCAAGTTAAAAGCAGTATATAAGCAGACACTGCTTTCAATAGCAGTTGATTTATATTTAAACCAAGTCTTTAATGAATATATCTTTGTTACTTAGAATTGGATTTTCTTACATGTGCTATAAAAAATATTCTAAAAAGGTCTCATTTAAAAATAAAAACTAGAATACACTGCTGTGAAAGGCCTCGCTTAGCAACCTCAAATGTCCTTCAGTGAAAACAGCCAAACCAGCATCATATTCACTGCTCTTTTGCATACAGGAAGGGACATTCATGTTTGCATTTAGATACTAGTGTATATGTTCTAGTTGAGGATACATAGTAAAGCTCAGTTAATTCAATAAACCAACACAAATAGATATAACTGTTTCATTCAAACTGAACGCACCACTTGCAGGAATATAAGTAATGCAAGTTAACCCATTATTTTAGTATATGTAAAACTGGAAATCATTGTAAGGATGCCTCAGATATAATAGGCTCAAAGTATACACGATCATAGGATATTCTTTAATGAATGGCATGGGCCATTTTTTGTACTTGGTCATATTGCATTTGCTGTGTGCAAATAACAGCTCCTGCACAGCCTTTTGGATCTTGAGTTAACTTTATTAATTAGTACAGCATCTAAGAGGCACAGCCTGGGGGAGGAACATGGCATGACAATCCAGATTTTAACAGCTCAGCCTGCAGTCCCAGTTTCTAACTGAAATGTCCTGTGTTTCTCTGAGGTTTTTTGGCAGAGAGCCCAGGACACTGAGCAGCTGCACTTAGATACATTTGTAATGATTTAAGATAAAAAAAAGATACAATTGTAACAGGGAACTGGTTGCCAGTGAGGGGCTTCCAGGAAGAAGGGGTGACAAAAATGGTAGTTCATTGTCGCAGCATTTGACGATGGTCCTGGGAAAACAGAGTGTTAAAGAAGAAACTATGAGGAGTTCCGAAGAGAAAGAGGAACACTGGATAACTGGCCAACTCGGGCATGGGGTTCCCTGGTGGCAAAAGGAAAAATACCATTGAGTCTGTGTACTGTGGCTGATGGGTAAACAAAAGTCATGAGGGGTGCAGCGGTACCAGACCCGGATTTGTGGAAAGGCCACCAAGGCCCGGGCCTAGGGCGGCAGGATTTTAGGGGGGCGACATGTTGCCCAACCACATCCTCAGAAACACTGGGGATGCTCAGGAGATATAATTGTTTTTTAAATTTCCTGTGCTCCAATTCCCATGGCCATGGTTCCGATGATGAATATTTGCGCGAATAAAAGAAAGGGGACAGAGACGACCAACGTCAGTGGGCCTAGGGGTGCCCGCTATATAAATCCGGCCCTCAGCGGTACGGAGGTACAATGCACAGGATAGTGATCCCAGGACAATCTGCCCAAGGGAATCAGGACAGGTTAGAAATTGGTAGGGTTACAAAACTGATATGGAATGTTAAAAATGTGAATTGTGTTATAAAGTTAATACATTTTACGGCTTATTGATGGTTCAATGTTTTGAGCATGTAAGCTCCGGCCATCATCATCCAACAAAAAATTGGTGTTGTCTGCTTTTTGGGAGAGAGGTTTTGGGGGGCAAGGTCGCAGCCAATTGATCTGTAAGTATAAGGTCCCCCATTTTCTCTCTACTCCAGGCCTTTCACAGTCATGCAAATATCTCTCTTTTAAAGAAACTGTTATCACCTACATGAATATGTAACACTACTGTTTTACTCCAAAAATGGCAAATACAGTAATATGTAGAAAGTATTTAAAAGTATACTTGCTCTTGTACATGCTGTATGCTATTGTATTCGTATAAAAAGACTGACAAAGCCATGCAAGGTCCCTATATGTTATTTAATTTTGCCAAGCCACAGTTTCCAACCAGACACTTGATACCCTTGTGATTTTGGTTATTTATTTTAATTACATGTTTTAAACTGAATAAAGCATTAGGCTTCTCCTGCAGGGCTAAAAGTACAATTTCTACATTCCAAAGAACCAAATAGCACAGTAAATGCATTAAAAGAACAAGCCAAAGCACAAGTCTAATTTACACTGCAATAGCAATCACAAGAGTGCAGGTTTTAAGGCTTTAAAACCCATCTGGAGAAAGCTCAAGACACTGTTCAAGGCTAAATCATTAGAACTACAAACTTATAAAGTATAAAAAAAATTACTATTTTGAATAAAGAAGTCTAAATCCCCAGCTTTTTAATAATACAGTAACTTGATAGGTTCACAGACCCATAGGCATGCAGTATGGAAAAATATTCTGAAAACAACAATACATTTCTTCTATAACCTGGAAGACAAATCTAATAAATGATGAAAAAATTAATGTTGCATTTTAAAAATTCTGCCTTTGTGATCTGTGAATGGATTGTACAATTACGATTGTCATTTTAATTTCAGTAATCTGTGTAATTAAATGCAAAAAGGACATATAATTAATACATTTTTGTTACTTTAAAAGAGCATAGTTTAGATATTTCCTTTAGCTCCTTAACTCTTCAAGTAATTTACAAATCTTTAAATTCCCCAGCAGACACAATAGGGCTCAGAGCACAGTTTGTGAAAAACATCACTTATGAAGCAGCTGCCTGATACAGAAGAACTCTTGGGCTACCAACACCTTTGGATTAGGTGGTAGTTCCAGGGTTCAATACATTAGCAAGATATGGAGAACACACTAGATAAAGCTTTGACAATAATAGGTGACAGAATTCTATAGGGCAAAAAATGGATCCCTGAAGACAAAAAAGGAAGGGAATAAGTGCAATGAGTTTAATTCTGTGTATGTGTATAGGTAACCAAGTAACAATGTTTGTCTGAGGACCAACAGGTTACACAGCAGAAGGAACTATCAATTGATTTTGTTGATAACAGCTTCATGAATTAAGGGGTTATGTAATAAAAGGCACTAAATTTGCCTAGAAGCAGTAACCCATAGCAACCAATCAGCATGTAGGATTTACTTGTCACCTGTTTAAAAGCAAACATATTATTGGTTGCTAATGGGAATGGGTTATTGCTCCTGGGCAAATTTAGTGCCTTTTATAACATATGGGGGTTAGTGTTTAATCTGACCTTCACTTGTGTATTTTGCCATATCAATTTAGGGGGAATGTTATTAAAATTTGCAAGTATTATTTAAAATAGCATTTTTGGCGAATGTTTAACACTGCCTGCAATGTAAAATGATTCGCTAGCGAATATTAAATTGCTAAGAAAAAGTTAGCTTAACACCTGCTTATTAATATTTAGTGGCAAAATATGATTTGCAATGGCGAAATGTTATTACATACACTGCGAATGTTTGCAAAAGCCATTTGGTTATAGTGAGGAAGTCATTGAGGTCTGTAATAGGTCAAAAAGGACTCAAACATTCGTTTGATGCTAATGAAACACATTACATTCCCCCATTAGTATATTAGCAATTCAATCTTATTCAAGTGGCTTTAGCAATCAATATTAACATAGTACTAATGGCTTGATCTGCGTAGGGCTCTCCATTAGGGACATATCAGTGATATTAATTTTAAGCAGCGCATGCACAAAAAAGATATGCTTGTTTGGCAAGGTTGCCAAAAAAGAGGAGTTTTGCCCAATTGGTAAATAATTCATGAATTCAAAAAAAAAAAGCTAAATGAAGAGTTGCAAAGTTGCACATGATATTCCCAAAGGTCCAAATCCAAGTTATTGCTTTACAAAGTATTTGCTATAAACTTTTTTGCAGAGCAGGTTGTGACACAAGAGTTACTACTCTTATATATACAGTATATATATATATATATAACAAGAGGGAAAGAATTTCCAATACTGTACATTCCTAATGCAACAACTGAGATACTCTTTGGCATCTTCTGGAAAGTTGTGCTTAAATACAGAACATGGAAACCATAAAAAGCCTATCTTCTAATTTATGATTGTATTTCTCCCTAATCAGTTTGAATTTACAGTCACTAGTAAAGCCTGGGATGTCCACAGTAAATAATCTTCTTGTTTTGGCAGTGCAAGACTTTCAAATGAATATAGTACATGCCAACACTTTTACAGATGGTAGAAGAAACATATTTATGTTTAAAATACTACCAAAGTTTTCAATCTTGTTAGATGTACAACTACACTATATACTAATAATGTCAAATATTAAACACACAGGTCTTTAGGGATACTACAGAAGTTCAGTGGGTTTTTCAAACTATGGTAAAAATAAAATAAATAGCACAGCACTCTCTTTCTGGTGCATAAAAGTAACTGAAAAAAAGAAACAAAAGTCTTACCGTGAGATTGTGGATCTCTAAATAAGCCATATTATAAGATTTTCCACTAGATTTTTAACTGTAGACATAGGATCATGAAAAGACTCAATTTTACATGCTGTTAGTTAGAAAGAGAAATTAAATACAAATATTTTCATTTTTTTAATTCAGATAAAATACATTTTATACAAATTGTTTAATTCTGAACTGTATTTTATTTGAATTGTCCTTGAATAACTTTAACAACCAATGTATGGGCCATGTAATATATTTACGGGGGAATGTAATAAAAGTCGGAAAGAGCAAAACAATCTGCACCAATAAGAATAAAAATCCACATCCTGCAATGTAATAGTGTTCCTTAAACTGTTATTATATTGTGAATTTTAATTGGAAATTTCAATTGCGCACTCTTAAGAAGTGTTTGAAGGTGTTGTAATCTTTTGGAGCAAACATAGTGACTTTTTCATTAAGAAGTTTTATTATTATTATTATTATTATTATTATTATGACACTTGTTATACTGTTGTATTAATTCATCTCCCAAATAATTAAAATTTAAAAAATTATTTCCTTTTTCTCTGTTATATACAACAGTAGCTTCTGTTTGCTCCCAACTAAGATATAATTAATCCTTATTAGAGGCAAAACAATTCATGAATATGAGCGTCGTATTCATTAGGGCAGAGACAGACAAGAAGATTCGGGGGAGATTTAGTCGCCTGCCCAACAAATCGTTCGTTTTCCGAAGTCGCCCGAACTTTCCTCATGAGACAAATTCAGGCGACTTCGGAAAATGAAGTGCTCCAAGTGCCATCCCGCCAATGATTTAGATTCTAGCCAGCAGGAAGGCTTTTGGGGGAGATTAGTTGCCTGAAGAAGAGCCGATTAGTTGCCGGGCGGCTAGATCTCCAGGAATCTTGGCGTCTGTCCCTGCCCTTAGAGGTGATAAGGGTGAGCCCTACCTATGACAGATGGTAAGGACAAGGTTGACTTCAACCCAAAACAACTGTGCCCTGCATCTTAAACTAGATTATAATTCAGTCACAATGTGCAAAGTGCAAAAGTGTCTCTGCCACTAGTTCTTTGTGCATAATTTTGCACCTCTTAGTGCTCCTGCATATGTGGCATGAATTACATAATTTGTCACTGTCATCTGTCTGTATGCTTAAATTCAATTCCATTGATTATCTAAAGAATATCTAACTTAATACCTCCATTTGTTCTTATGGGAATTGTGTTGCTTTTAATGTAAAAAAATACATTTCATTTTATTATATTGGAAGTTATTCACTTTACTGAGGTTTCAACTTTTTGTATTTAGGGGTTCATATCACATTAATGAATTTAATAGCTATTATCGACTGAGAAGTCTGGTAAAACAGGTGCTATAAAATTTGAAGTAGACCCATTATCAGAATTTCATCTCTTAGGGGCAGATATATCAAAATGTGAGATTAGAGCTCACCCCAGAAAATGCACCCACTTTCTATTCATTCCTATGGGATTTTGAAAAGTATATTTATCAGTGGTCGACAGTCCAGCTCATTTTTTTTGATAATACACATTTTGATAAATCTGCCCCTCAGTAACTGGGCAAAATAAGGAATAAATGGAAATTAGGGAATACACAAAGAGATGCTTCATAATGAAACAGAGAAAACATGTCTCCTGTATCAGTGAGCATATACATTCAAAGCATGAATAAAATAAAAATGGGTTTTGTTACAGAAATAAAAAAGTGCAGTGAAAGCTAATAAAGAATCTAATTAGATTCTTTATTAGCTTTCACTGCACTTTTTTATTTCTGGATAATACTACTTGTGTCTATGACTCAATGAATTGCAACAGGAAAGCTGTCATATAGCAATGTCACATTTCTACTATTGCACAATAGGGACGAGATAGAAAAAAAACAGTAGTAGACACCTTAGCAAAAATGTTCAAATACATGTGCATGAGAAAGCATGTGCTAAGGTACATATTCTACCATGTATTGTACTACATTAAAATAAAATACCTAAAGTACATTTCTTTGTTTACCTAAAACCCACCATCTTCTACTACATCTTGGGCCATGCTGCATTAGCAATATTCCCATTGTCCATATAATAGCTTGTGGAATTGCTTGAATTTTTTTAAATACTTTGCTTAAAAAATAGTTTAGAGTGTTCTATGACCTTCTAACAGAAAGATCCCTCTACTACCTTCCACCGAAAGTGGAAAATGTGCTGGATTGTGCATTACACTACCCCTATGTCCTCTGATACTATTTGCCTACTTGTGCATTGATTTCTACATCATTCAATCATGAAGGAAGAGTTCATTCATTATATAAATATTTGGCGCAGGGAAGATGCTTTAAAATACTCTGAAATTAAGGGGGTTAAACCCAAATGGTAAAAACTCAAATCTGAAAATCTGCCATCTCAGACCTGTCAAGGTCCTGTTTACATCTTTGGCAGGTTTCGCTGAAAATCCAACTTTTTTGGTGGTTTTCGGGCAAAAAGTAAAAAAAAAATCGAGTGATTCGGGAAAAAAGCCAAAAAAATTCTAGCAATTTGGAAAAAAGACAAAGAAATTAGAGAGATTAGTTTTTCCTTAATCTGATTAAATGATTATCTATTTATATCTTATATAGAGTTTTTTCATTAATAAATAAGCTAAAATCGGGCATGGGAGTTTGGTCGTGGTTTTTAAAAATAAAATATGCAATAAATTCGGATATTAGTAAATAACCCCCTAAGTGTTAAACAACTTTCTTCTGGAATTATCTGAACTACTATTACTACTACTACGACTGGACCACTGTAAAATCACTGTAAGCATCATATATATATATTATATATATATATATATATATATATATATATATATATATATATATATATATATATATATATATGACAAATACAAGCTTCCTCTGCACTCAACCCATTTTCAATATATTTAAGAAAGAGACATTTTATGCATATTGCTACTGAAAAATGCCTTACCCTTTAAACAAAACATATTGCAATATATTTAAGCTGGCCAACTACATCAAATATCTGGTACTATCAGTACTATGCTCAATTTTCATCTGATTCATTAAGAATTCTATTGCCTCATTATACATTTTACAAAGGGACTAAGTTTTACCTGCAACTTACTAGCTGCTTTCAAAGTAAAACTCCCAAACTTGGCTGCCCTTTTATTAGAACCAGTGGGATCACCTGACTATAGCTGGGAAGGGCGGGAGCTACAACATGGAGCTGGTCACTGCTCCTGTATAAACTATAACAAACAAGGGAAAGTTGTACTCACCACTAATTTTTAAAATCATTAGGCGGGGGTGCAATGAGGCTGTGACCACAAAATACATATAGACAAATGCAAGAGGTCCTCTGCACTCAACCCATTATCAATATATTTAAGACAGAGACATATATTACTTTGAAAGTAGCTAGTAAGTTGCAGGTAAAACTTGGTCCCTTTGTAAAATGTATAATGAAGCAATGGAATTCTTAATGAATCAGATGAAAATTGAGCATAGTACTGGCCAGATATGGGATGACTTTGACGTAGTTGGCCAGCTTAAATATATTGCAATATATGGACAAACAATCCCTGTTTTGTTTAAAGGGTAAGGCATTTTTCAGTAGCAATATGCACAAAATGTCTCTGTCTTAAATATATTGATAATGGGTTGAGTGCAGAGGAATCTTGTATTTGTCTATATGTATTTTGTGGTCACAGCCTCATTCCCCCACCTAATGATTTAAAAAATTAGTGGTGAGCAAAACTTTCCCTTGTTTTATCTATCTATCTATCTATCTATATATATATATATATAATGATAACATGTTAAGAATTACTAACACATCTGAATGTTTTCTGTGGTTCATTATCCCAAAATCGAACATCATGTGTGTGTGACCTGTAATTTGCCAAAATGTAATACAAGACATGACTCATGCTTTGGTTTATAAGTAATCTTCAATGTAACAACATGAATTGTATAGCTTTTTTGTTTTAATTGTTTTAATACAGAGACAGAATTACATTTTCAAATTCAATTCCTTCAAATCCCACAGATCTGCTAATGAAATCTAAAAAAAAAAAATCGAGCTATTGCCATTATGCTTAGTATGTAAAAAATTACATAGGGGTAAGATGCTGACAGATCCACGTGTTCACGTCCTGTGTTAAGTAGCATAATTTGGATTCGCATGGCAGAATGCTGTTGCCTCCCGCTTTTTTAAGGCTATTTATGAACATGTTTTTAGAGGTTTCATGACAGACAATGACAGCTAAATACATGTTCATTTCACAGCCTTGGAAACTGTCCAGAAAAAAAGGAAAATGTGTTCCAAGAGGCTGTGAAAGGGTTCAATTGTGCTCTTTTTTTCTATTAGGCTTTTGAAACAAAATTTTATTGATCTGCAAAAGATCATCATGTCCTGAGTACAATGTTTATTATGAGTTTCCCTGCCCAAGCAAGAAAATGTTTTTCACTGTGGGCATTGTCAAAAGAAGCAGCAATGTCAAATAGGCATTTAGAGATGACTAGTGCTAATATTTAGATGGCGATTAGGAGTTTTTTTTTTTGACTGAAACTAAAATATTAAAAGATTTGGGTTTTATACAAAGTTATTTTGACAAACAACATATGAGAAACCATTAAATACAACATGAGTTGCTCTCCCTACACTTTAAAATATTTAAGGCCCCACAAAAGCATTTTTTTATCAACTACAAGCATCTAAATTCTAAACTTACTTAGTTTACAACCACTGGAAAAGTTGGTTGTAGCTTGCCACTAGATTAAATTGTAATATTTAGATACCATTTACATGTTATCCTGACATCAATTAAAGCTACAATGTCAGTTCATCACTCTGTGTCTTATTTTCTTGCTACTATTTCAATTCTAGAATGAAAGCTGCTTGACAAGATACTGTACTGCTGCAGGCTACTGTTATTGGATAATGCCAGAAGGGCTATTACAGTGGAGAATTTCTAGAAAGGACAATAAAGAATTCTTACCTCTTCATTAGCACAGTGTAAGTAGCCAGGGAAATGTTTCAGCTTTCTCTGGAGTGCTCCTTCTTTCCTCCTGTAATCAAGTGCAAAGATCAGCATTGATCCTTACAATCCAAATCACTGAGATCCCTACATAACAGCAAACAATAGTAAAAATATACTATATACATATAAATATAACTGCCACAATGTGTTGTAATGGGAATACAGCTGAAATATATTTCCAGCATACCATACAGTATATAAATTAGATATAAAGTTTAAGATGTTTATATAGATGGATAGCAGGATATTGCAATCAACCTTGAGTAGCAATGTGAGGGCCATGGAACAGCAATGATTAGAGGCATGTTCAAGTCATACAGTGAATGCCAGAAAATGGCTTGCAGCACAAAACAGTTTGCAGAATCCCTTCCATTATAAATATGAAGACAATGCTAGCTCATATTGATAACTAATTTTTTCAATTATGTTACGATTCCTTTCATTATGGAAATCTTGGCATGTACAGGAATAACTATCATGTTCTTTCTTGAAAGTCACAGTCCTTTAATACATATAAAGAGCATCGAGGAAAGCAATAAACCAATGTATGGGCCATGTAATATATTTACGGGGGAGTGTAATAAAAGTCGCAAAGAGCAAAACAATCTGCACCAATAAGAATAAAAATCCACATCCTGTAATGTAATAGTGTTCCTTAAACTGTTATTATATTGTGAATTTGCATTCAATGTTGCATTCAATGTTGCATTCGTCGCTGGTCAACACAAAATATAACAGGGTTTCTGAACTTTTCTGTACCAATACAAGTTGCAGACCAAATGCAAATTCAAGCTTTCAGTCTCATTTCTCTTAAAAGGGGATCATATTTACTTCAGATGTACTATCATAGGTGCTAAATTGCTGCCAGTCCAGTTGGCAGCAGCAACCAACCAGCAAATTGTCCCTGGCCAGTCAGTGAAATATGGACATGTACGTGAGTGGTCAATAGAACAAAAGTGAAGTTTTTAGGTTTCTGTGTAACACAACAATGTTCCTTTGGGATGCCTCTTAAGACAAATAATTTTCATTTGGGTCAGAGTTGAACTTCTACTTGCGTGGACAAACATGCCCTTGCCCAACTTCTTCTAGGAAATCATGGCACACAAACAGGGATCAATGTTTTAAATACAAGTCAATATATTGTTATAAAAACCTTAGAAACATGTTCAAAATAAGTTAGATTTTGTACTGAACCCCTGCAATTTGGTATTGTTGCATTTTATATTATCACCCATTAATTAAAAACATTAGTGTCATAAAAGAATTTTAGCTTCTGCTGATTAACCACACTTTTATGAACTCCACAGAAAAATACACATTACTTACTTGGGCAGAAACTGCATAAATCAGTTCTCCAAGTGTTGGCAGGAGCAATTGTTTCATCTTGTTGTTCCTAACAGTGTCTCTCACCATCTCAGTAAGCAAGGAGATAGCCTGCAAAATGTTACAGATATACATAAATAAATAGCATATTGGCATGAGCACAAGTTTAAATATAAGTAACATTTCATTAAAGGAATTGTTCAGTGTAAAAATAAAAACTGGGTAAATAGATAGCCTGTGCAAAATAAAAAATGTTTCTAATATAGATAGTTAGCCAAAAATGCAATGTATAAAGGTTGGAGTGATTTGATGTATAACAAGTCAGTCAGAACCTGCTTTTCAGCTCTCTTGGTTTACACAGACTGGTTACTAGAGATGTCGCGAACTGTTCGCCGGCGAACTTGTTCGCGCGAACATCGGGTGTTCGCGCTCGCCGGAAGTTCGCGAACGTCGCGCGACGTTCGCCATTTTGGGTTCGCCATTGTTGGCGCTTTTTTTTGCCCTCTCACCCCAGACCAGCAGGTACATGGCAGCCAATCAGGAAGCTCTCCCCTGGACCACTCCCCTTCCCTATAAAAACCGAAGCCCTGCAGCGTTTTTTCACTCTGCCTGTGTGTGCTGAAGAGATAGTGTAGGGAGAGAGCTGCTGCCTGTTAGTGATTTCAGGGACAGTTGAAAGTTTGCTGGCTAGTAATCGTTTTGATACTGCTCTGTTATTGGAGGGACAGAAGTCTGCAGGGGTTTGAGGGACATTTAAGCTTAGGTAGCTTTGCTGGCTAGTAATCTACCTTCTACTGCAGTGCTCTGTATGTAGCTGCAGTGGGCAGCTGTCCTGCTTCTGATCTCATCTGCTGACTGCTGCAATAACAGTAGTCCTTGTAAGGACTGCTTTTATTTATTTTTTTGTTGTTTTACTACTACTACTACTACTACTACTACTACTACTACTACTATAAGAGCCCAGTGCTATTAGTCTAGCAGTGTTGGGGAGTGGGACTGGTGTGCTAATCTGCTGCTCCTAGTAGTTCAGCAGCACCAACTTTAATTTTTTTTTTTAATATTCATTTTTTTTTATTTTACTTTTTTTTATTTTACTACCGCTGTAGTAGTGTATAAGTTGACCTTTTAGGCATTATTTGCCCTGTAGGCATTATTTGCACACTGTTTTCTTCAACCCGCCATCGAGCTGTGTGACCTTGTTCACATTCTGTCTAAATATCCATAATATTACCGTCTCCAGAAAAAACACCGGAGTCACTTTTTTCAAGCAGCCATAATATATTTTACGTAATCCGTATCCACCGCTGTAGTAGTGTATACGTTGGCCTTGTAGGCATTATTTGCACACTGTTTTCTTCAACCCGCCATCGAGCTGTGTGACCTTGTTCCCATTCTGTCTAAATATCCATAATATTACCGTCTCCAGAAAAAACACCGGAGTCACTTTTTTCAAGCAGCATTCATATATTTTACGTAAACCGTATCCACCGCTGTAGTAGTGTATACGTTGGCCTTGTAGGCATTATTTGCACACTGTTTTCTTCAACCCGCCATCGAGCTGTGTGACCTTGTTCACATTCTGTCTAAATATCCATAATATTACCGTCTCCAGAAAAAACACCGGAGTCACTTTTTTCAAGTAGCATTCATATATTTTACGTAATCCGTATCCACCGCTGTAGTAGTGTATACGTTGGCCTTGTAGGCATTATTTGCACACTGTTTTCTTCAACCCGCCATCGAGCTGTGTGACCTTGTTCCCATTCTGTCTAAATATCCATAATATTACCGTCTCCAGAAAAAACACCGGAGTCACTTTTTTCAAGCAGCATTCATATATTTTACGTAATCCGTATCCACCGCTGTAGTAGTGAATACGTTGGCCTTGTAGGCATTATTTGCACACTGTTTTCTTCAACCCGCCATCGAGCTGTGTGACCTTGTTCCCATTCTGTCTAAATATCCATAATATTACCGTCTCCAGAAAAAACACCGGAGTCACTTTTTTCAAGCAGCATTCATATATTTTACGTAATCCGTATCCACCGCTGTAGTAGTGTATACGTTGGCCTTGTAGGCATTATTTGCACACTGTTTTCTTCAACCCGCCATCGAGCTGTGTGACCTTGTTCACATTCTGTCTAAATATCCATAATATTACCGTCTCCAGAAAAAACACCGGAGTCACTTTTTTCAAGCAGCATTCATATATTTTACGTAATCCGTATCCACCGCTGTAGTAGTGTATACGTTGGCCTTGTAGGCATTATTTGCACACTGTTTTCTTCAACCCGCCATCGAGCTGTGTGACCTTGTTCCCATTCTGTCTAAATATCCATAATATTACCGTCTCCAGAAAAAACACCGGAGTCACTTTTTTCAAGCAGCATTCATATATTTTACGTAATCCGTATCCACCGCTGTAGTAGTGAATACGTTGGCCTTGTAGGCATTATTTGCACACTGTTTTCTTCAACCCGCCATCGAGCTGTGTGACCTTGTTCACATTCTGTCTAAATATCCATAATATTACCGTCTCCAGAAAAAACACCGGAGTCACTTTTTTCAAGCAGCATTCATATATTTTACGTAATCCGTATCCACCGCTGTAGTAGTGTATACGTTGGCCTTGTAGGCATTATTTGCACACTGTTTTCTTCAACCCGCCATCGAGCTGTGTGACCTTGTTCACATTCTGTCTAAATATCCATAATATTACCGTCTCCAGAAAAAACACCGGAGTCACTTTTTTCAAGCAGCATTCATATATTTTACGTAATCCGTATCCACCGCTGTAGTAGTGTATACGTTGGCCTTGTAGGCATTATTTGCACACTGTTTTCTTCAACCCGCCATCGAGCTGTGTGACCTTGTTCACATTCTGTCTAAATATCCATAATATTACCGTCTCCAGAAAAAACACCGGAGTCACTTTTTTCAAGCAGCATTCATATATTTTACGTAATCCGTATCCACCGCTGTAGTAGTGTATACGTTGGCCTTGTAGGCATTATTTGCACACTGTTTTCTTCAACCCGCCATCGAGCTGTGTGACCTTGTTCACATTCTGTCTAAATATCCATAATATTACCGTCTCCAGAAAAAACACCGGAGTCACTTTTTTCAAGCAGCATTCATATATTTTACGTAATCCGTATCCACCGCTGTAGTAGTGTATACGTTGGCCTTGTAGGCATTATTTGCACACTGTTTTCTTCAACCCGCCATCGAGCTGTGTGACCTTGTTCCCATTCTGTCTAAATATCCATAATATTACCGTCTCCAGAAAAAACACCGGAGTCACTTTTTTCAAGCAGCATTCATATATTTTACGTAATCCGTATCCACCGCTGTAGTAGTGTATACGTTGGCCTTGTAGGCATTATTTGCACACTGTTTTCTTCAACCCGCCATCGAGCTGTGTGACCTTGTTCACATTTTGTCTAAATATTGATAATATTATCGTCTCTACAAAAACCACTTGAGTTACTTTTTTTCAAGCAGCATTCATATATTTTACGTAATCCGTATCCACCGCTGTAGTAGTGTATACGTTGACTTTGTAGGCATTATTTGCACAGTGTTTTCTTCAACCCGCCATCTAGCTGTGTGTATTATCGTTTCCAGAAAAACCAACTGAGTTTTTGTTGTTGTTGTTGTTTTTTTAAAAATAATGCCAGGCAAAGGCAGGCCGCCACGCAGAGGCCGTGCTAGGGGCCGTGCTGCTATGCAATCCTGTGGCCCTAGCAAATTGCCCAGTTTTAAAAAGCCAATGACCCTGAACTCCCAAAATGCTGAAGAGGTAGTTGACTTGCTTACACAGCACACCCCATCCTCTACCGTTTCTAACTTTACCACAACATCCTCCTCATCCTCCACTGCTATGGCCACCCCACGTAACACTTCCTCCACCACCGGTGCCCCTTCTTCACTGGGGTCAGAGGAGTTATTTTCCAATGAGTTTCTTGAACTGAGTAATGCGCAACCATTATTGCCAGAAGAAGATGAAGGAGATGAGGACCTTACACCAGATTTAATTCTGGCAGAGAACACGATAGAGATGGACATAATGAGTGATGAGGAGGAGGTCCCCGCTGCTGCTTCCTTCTGTGATGTGTCAGAAGAAATTGATGCATCTGAGGAGAATGATGATGAGGAGATTGATGTTTTGTGGGTGCCTAGTAGAAGAGAGCAAGAGGAGGGTAGTTCAGATGGAGAGACGGAGAGTCAGAGAGGCAGTAGGAGAATAAGACTTAGAAGAAGCAGGGAGGACAGCCCGCAGGGATCAGCAGGGCAACAACATGTATCGGCACCTGTGTTCAGCCGGCCAACGCACCCGCCATTGCCGCCAATACCGCCAACTCCGCCAACTTCTACTGTTACCGCCAGATCGCACACTTCCAAAAAGTCAGCAGTGTGGGATTTTTTTAATGTGTGTGCCTCTGACAAAAGCATTGTAATTTGCAATGAGTGCAGTCAGAAACTGAGCCTTGGTAAGCCCAACAGCCACATAGGTACAGCTTCTATGCGAAGGCACATGAGCGGCAAGCACAAAGCACTTTGGGAGCAACACCTCAAAGGCAACAGGCAAACTAAAAGCCACACTCCTTCTGGTCCAGCATCTTACTGCTCTACCTCTGCTCTCCTTGACCCGTCTGAACCACCCTCCACTCCGCCTTCCACCTTGACCACCTGTTCCCATTCCCAGTCATCTGCCACCAGCCAAGTTTCTGTGAAGGCCATGTTTGAGCGTAAGAAGCCAATGTCTGACTGTCACCCCCTTGCCCGGCGTCTGACAGCTGGCTTGTCTGCACTCTTAGCCCGCCAGCTTTTACCATACCAGCTGGTGGACTCTGAGGCCTTCCGCAAATTTGTAGCAATTGGGACACCGCAGTGGAAGGTACCCAGCCGCAATTTTTTTTCTAAAAAGGGAATACCACACCTGTACCAACATGTGCAGAGCCAAGTTACCGCATCTCTGTCACTTAGTGTTGGGCCAAAGGTCCATATGACTACTGACGCATGGTCCTCCAAGCATGGTCAGGGCAGGTATGTCACCTACACTGCCCACTGGGTGAACTTGGTAATGGCTGGGAAGCAGGGAATGGGTAGCTCAACAACAACAGTGGAGTTGGTGTCACCGCCACGGATTGCACGCGGTTCTGCCACCACCTCTACTCCTCCATCGCTCTCTACCTCGTCTTCTTCTTCTTCTTACTCTGCTGCTGGGTCCTCCTTCTCCTCCTCCACACCTGTGCACCCCCAGCTCCCCCTAGGCTATTCGACGTGCCAGGTACGCCGTTGTCACGCTGTCTTGGGGATGACGTGCCTGGAAAGCAAAAACCATACCGGATCTGTACTCCTGTCATCTCTGCAGTCACAGGCCGATCGGTGGCTGACCCCACACCAACTGCAGATCGGAAAAGTGGTGTGTGACAATGGAAGCAATCTGTTGGCAGCGTTGAGACTAGGCAATTTAACACATGTGCCCTGCATGGCACATGTGTTAAATTTAATAGTCCAACGTTTTGTCTCCAAGTACCCAGGATTCCAGGACGTTCTCACCCAGTCCAGAAAGGTGTCGGCCCATTTCAGACGTTCCTACACAGCCATTGCACGCCTTGCTGACATTCAGCAGCGCTACAACATGCCAGTCAGGCGTTTGATTTCTGACAGCCAGACTCGCTGGAATTCAACGCTCCTTATGTTGGAACGTCTGCTGCAACAACAAAGGGCCGTCAACGAGTACCTTTTTGAACTGGGTGGTAGGACTGGATCTGCACAGCTGGGGATTTTTTTCCCCCGTTACTGGGTGCTTATGCGCGATGCCTGCAGGCTCATGCGACCTTTTGAAGAGGTGACAAATATGGTCAGTCGCACCGAAGGCACCATCAGCGACCTAATACCCTTCGCTTTCTTCCTGGAGCGTGCCGTGCGACGAGTGACAGATGAGGCTGTAGACCAGCGTGACGAGGAGCTGGAAGCGCACGATTTCTGGTCGGAATCACCAGAACGAACCCAGGCACCTGCTGCAACGCAGGGAGAGGTGCCAGAAGTGGAGTCAGAGGAGGAAGGTGGCTTTGTGGAGGAGGAGGAGGAGGACCAACAGGAGCAGGCTTCCCAGGGGGCTAGTGGTGACCTTTTGGGGACCCCTGGTCTTGTACGTGGCTGGGGGGAGGAGACCGTGGATGATGCAGTCCTTGATAATGAGGAAGCGGAGATGGATAGCTCTGCATCCAACCTTGTGAGAATGGGGTCTTTCATGCTGTCATGCCTGTTGAAGGACCCCCGTATCAAGAGGCTTAAGGAGAAGGACCTGTACTGGGTCGCAATGCTACTAGACCCTCGGTACAAGCATAAAGTGTCAGAAATGTTACCAACATACCACAAGTCCGAAAAGATGCGGCATTTACAAACCAGCCTGCAAAACATGTTGTACAATGCTTTTAAGGGTGATGTCACTTCAGGAACTCATCAACATTCCAGGGGCAGAGGTGCCAGTAATCCTGCCACGAGCACACCTGCAAGGACAAAGCCCTTTGGCCAGTCTGTAACGTCAGACATGCAAATGTTTTTCTGTCCAAGGCAGCGCCACAACCCTTCTGGATCCACCCTCAAAGAACGCCTCGACCGGCAGGTAGCGGACTACCTGGCATTAACTGCAGATATCGACACTCTGAGGAGCGATGAACCCCTGTACTACTGGGTGCGCAGGCTTGATCTGTGGCCAGAGCTGTCACAATTTGCCATGAACCTCTTGTCTTGCCCAGCCTCAAGTGTGCTCTCAGAAAGGACCTTCAGTGCAGCAGGAGGGATTGTAACTGAGAAGAGAACTCGCCTAGGTCACAAAAGTGTCGATTACCTGACCTTTATTAAAATGAATGAGGGGTGGATCTCGGAGGGTTACTGCACGCCGGAAGACTTGTTCTGACTTCTATGCAGCTGTCCTTCTCTTCAAGCCTCATGACTCCACACACAGCTGTCCTTTAGCGTCCTCCTCCTCCCTCCGCCACCGTTACAAACTAGGGTGCAAACCCTACTGGTTTAATTTTTTCTGGCCTCTGTGCTTCAGTGGCTGCAACCAAAAAAACTGGGCAAACAATGTCTACAAGGTCAACGTATGGCAAAAAATGACTATTTTCAGCATTTATATGGCATATTTTTTCTGGCAACTGTGCTTCAGTGGCTGCATCCAAAAAAATGCATATTTTCTGCATTTATATGGCATAATTTTTCTGGCCTCTGTGCTTCAGTGGCTGCAACCAAAAAAATTTATATTTTCAGCATTTATATGGCATAATTTTTCTGTCAACTGTGCTTCAGTGGCTGCGACCAAAAAAATGCATGTTTTCTGCATTTATATGGCATAATTTTTCTGGCCTCTGTGCTTCAGTGGCTGCAACCAAAAAAGTTTATATTTTCAGCATTTATATGGCATAATTTTTCTGTCAACTGTGCTTCAGTGGCTGCGACCAAAAAAATGCATATTTTCTGCATTTATATGGCGTAATTTTTCTGGCCTCTGTGCTTCAGTGGCTGCAACCAAAAAAATTTATATTTTCAGCATTTATATGGCATAATTTTTCTGGCAACTGTGCTTCAGTGGCTGCGTCCAAAAAAACTGGGCAAACAATGTCTACAAGGTCAACGTATGGCGAAAAATGACTATTTTCAGCATTTATATGGCATATTTTTTCTGGCAACTGTGCTTCAGTGGCTGCGTCCAAAAAAACTGGGCAAACAATGCCTACAAGGTCAACGTATGGCAGTTGTTTAAAGAGAACAGTAGATTACTAGCCAGCAAAGCTACCTAAGCTAAAATGTCCCTCAAATCCCTGCAGACTTCTGTCCCTCCAATACAGAGCAGTATCAAGCAGATTACTAGCCAGCAAACTTACTATCATCTGTCCCTGAAATCACTAACAGCTCTCCCCCTACACTATCTCTTCCAAGCACACACAGGCAGATTTTTCAGATACATTTTTGCCCTTGATCCCCCTCTGGCATGCCACTGTCCAGGTCGTTGCACCCTTTAAACAACTTTAAAATCATTTTTCTGGCCAGAAATGTCTTTTCTAGATGTTAAAGTTCGCCTTCCCATTGAAGTCTATGGGGTTCGCGAACCGTTCGCGAACCGCTCGCGTTTTTGCGCAAGTTCGCGAATATGTTCGCGAACTTTTTTTCCGACGTTCGCTACATCCCTACTGGTTACCCTGGTTACCAGGCAGTAACCAATCAGAGACTTGAGGGGGGGCCACATGGGTCATATCTGTTGCTTTTGAATCTGAGCTGAATGCTGAGGATCAATTGCAAACTCACTGAACAGAAATGTACCATGTGGCCCCCCCTCAAGTCGCTGACTAACTCAGAGTTATAGAGCTGAAAAGCAGGAAGTTGGATTCTGGCTGTTTTATTAGACATCTGTTCACTCCAGTCTTTATACATTACATTTTTGGCTAACTAACTATATTAGAAACATTTTTTATTTTGCACAGCCTATCTATTTACCCAGTTTTTATTTTCACACTGAACTATTCCTTTAAGTCATTACCTACACTATTTAGTCTTATGAGTCTACAGCTCAGTTGAGGGGTAGGTAGCAGTCGAGGGGTAGGTAGCAGTCGAGGGGTAGGTAGCAGAGACACCAACCTTGGGTGAAGTTTTATATAGCACTTATCACTGAACAAAAAAATATCTCAGCAACTTTGTTTCAGCAGTTAATTTATGCTAATAACTTTACGGGGGTTATTTACTAAACTCTGAATCCAAAAATCACGAAAAAATCTTGATTTTTTTTTTTTTTATAAAATCTGACTTTTAAAAAATCACGAATTTTTTGGAATTTATGAAACCCCGAGGATGGAAAAGTCAGAATCTGAAAATCCGACATCTCAGACCTGTCGAGGTTGCGTATAAATCAATGGGAGAAGTCCCAATGATTTTTTGATGTGCGCTGGTTTTCGTGCAATACCCCAAAGTTTTCTGGGGGCTTCCGGGTTAAAAATCAGAAAAATTTGTTAAAATCGAATGAAAAATCAGAGAAAATCATGAAAATCAGAGAGAATATCCAAAAAAATCATGAAAATCAGATTTTTTTTGCAAAGCAAATTTTCGGAAAAATGTAATAATAAATAAAAAACCCGAGCAGATTTGATCGGAGTTTGTAGCAGAAAATATTGAGATAAATTCAGACTTTGATAAATAACCCCCTACATGTCCAGCATGTATGATTTCTTATTTCTCAGGACAGATGAAGCTTGATATCCAGAAAATCAATAATCAAGTGTCCTTATTTGCCTCTGCACTCCAATGCTCACAGGTATGCTGGTGATGCACAATTCTCGTGGCATGAAGTAATCGAATATTATTAGGAAATAGCTAATGTTCTTCGCCTTTTATTCACAGTTATGGTGGTGATTGTTTTGAGAGCAGGTTGTTAAACATTCCTTCATCTCTTAACCAAAGAGCATGGTCTGAGTTCTAATTTCATATTTCCTTATAATTTTCTGTCTTCCCCATAGAGGACAGCAATGGTGGAGACCTACATCCATAGAACCTGCATACCCCTGTATAATAAATAAATTATTCTAAGATGCTGCTATATGAATAAATGTTGATGATTCTCCATAATCTTACTGTCTCCCTATACCCTCTGCCCAATAACTTTCTGTTGAAAACAATAGGGCAACAAAGAGGTGCAGTGGTTGTCAATGTTATTTGCAAATTTTTTTCATCCAGGAAACTATCTGCAAGGAGTTTGAATGTTCTGCATGTGTCTATGTGGATTACCTCTGGGCACTCTGTTCTTTAACACATAAAAAACATACAGGCATGCTATTTGACTCCTCATAAAAAATGGCAATAGTATATATGATAGGGAGCTTAAATGGTGACTTCCAATGGACAGTGACTGATGTGAATTATACATAATATCCATAATTTGCTGCAGAATATTACAGTGTGATATAAATTCTTGTTATATAATGTTAACAATAATAACACTGCACAGGCTTCACTAAGTTAGGAAAAACCCTACCCTAAGAGGGTTATTTATCAAAATCCGAATTTATCTAATTATTTTCTGAAATATACTCTGACCAAATCTGCACGGGTTATTTTTCCCCTTATTAATCAAAACATTTTCCCAAAAAAATCCAGTGTGGAAAGAAATTTGAAACAATAGTGAAAATCTTACCAAAATTTGAATCATAAAATTTTTCGGATTTTTGCCAAAAACCAGAAAATCTTTCTTTTGCAAGAAACCCAGCGCAGATCAGGATATCTTCAGAACTTCTCCCATTGACTTATATACAACCTTGCAGGTCTAAGATGCCAGATTTTCGGATTCAGACTTTTTCCGCCCTCGGGGTATGATAAATCATGAAAAATTCAAGTTTTTTTTCACGAAGAATTCGGATTTAATAATTTATAATAATTTTTTGAGTTTTAGGCATTTAAATAAATAACCCCCTTAGTTGGGGAAGCATTTCAGTGTGCCAGCGAGTGCCTACGTATCATAGGTCACAACCTGCAAAAAGCTATAATTATTCATTCATGTAATATATTTAACAAAACAAGGCTTTCTTATATGCTATGCTATGTTATATGCTATCAACATATTTGCACTATATCAGTAACAAGAATTCAAAATATTTGATATTCAATTGAATTACAGTCTAAGGAGAATCCACCAGAGAAATACTTTGATTTCATTTAAAATGTCCACTAAAAGTAAATTGCCAGCACTACTAAATGACTTGAAATGTCCTCTGACACCAACAACCTTACTGCTACTTTTATTCCATTTGCTTTTAATTACAGCTAAGCATTCAAAAGGTTAATATTATAATATCCTGAAAATGAATGATCCTGACATCTGCATGGTCTTGTTTACATTTGGGATATACACAATGAAGTGCTGCAGTAATGGATTTTAAACAATCTTACATAATTGTTTCTGCAAATCCACCTGGCTATTTATTGTGGTGAGATCAGTCAAGCAAGACAACTCATGCAATATTCAAAGCCGCTGCACCTGAGTAAATAGCTCTAAATATTTAAAATGTCTCTTGAGAAATATTTTATAAGAGAGTATCTGTATGCAGTAGAACTATTGTTAAAATATTCAGTCGGTAAGGAACATATGATAGATTTTATCATACAGTTCTGCATCTGATACAGCCTATGAAATGCCAATGCACAGGCAGAGAACAGTAAAGATGCTTAAGGGGGTTTACACGGCCCAGATGGAGACAAAATACCATATTATTTGACTATATATTATTTTTATAAAATATTGAGTGCTTTGCTACAGGTACCGCACCTGGGGATGTCCGGGATATCTGATGTTACATAATTTTAATATATATATATATATATATATATATATATATATATATATATATATATATATATATATATATATATATATATTTGGTTTTTTTTTCCCAAAGGTATTCTGAAATGGAAAAAAACATTTGCTCTGCTGAATAGTCCTCTAGTTCTATGCAATGTGCAATGTTGTTGGTCTGATAGATAGGAAGGCTGGTAATGTGCATTGCCCAGAAGCCATCAGCAAATGTTCACACAAAAAAATAAAAAGGTGGTGGGTACTCAATCAATCCAGAAAGGCCACATCAATGTAGTAAAAAGGATATTATATTTATATAATAAACTTTATAAAAAAAACTAAAATCAATTTAAATAGCCCCCAAAACCCCTAACTTCATCCTCTGCATCTGCAGCTCAGATCACCCACTTCCTTCCATCCTAGTTTACTAAGCTTTGCTTCTCCTCTGAGTAAGTAGATGGCTCATGAGCTAACTACTGCGCCTAGTTGTGGGGGTCCCAGTGCATTCCAGATTTCTGTGCAGGTGCTACCACACAATATAAAGCAAGATATGTATGGTATGGGGCAGCTGTTATCCCTACAAGATTCTGACTTCTAAACCTTGGTGCTACAAATTTACTGGGAGGAAAGGCAAGGCTGCTTGTCAGAAGGGGAGGTTATAAATTGTGTAATAATAATATTAATTTATTACATTTTTAACAAGGCCCTTTCCCCATTATTTAGGCAATCAGGAACGGTCTGATTTCAATAATCAATAATATCATCCATCAGGCCGAAGTCTAAATTCCAATTGTCAATATCATATTTAAAGGGCACTTATTGGTAAAAAAAAGATTTTCCCCATCCAAGGGTACGGGCAAATAGAGCCTGCACTCTATTGGGGGTAACCAGTGCTAGGCCATCTGCACCAGGTGATCTCTGATGCAGCACATAGACAATCACAAAATGGTGGTTCAAGGAAAGAGATGTAAATATATTTTATTTAAGGCCCTTTAATCCATGCTCCAGTGTTGTTGAATAAAGATGGTTCAAACAAAGTCATAGTAAAATCCGCAACGTATTGTCCCAAGTGTAGTTCTTAGAAGTGATGAATCCAAGATATAGGAACTTAGTATACTTGCATTTCCAAGATATAAAGGAAATTTATAGAGACAGGTGCCAGCAAACATTTTCTCAGAGTTGTGTTGGAAAGAGACATGGAAAAGACCTCTGTAATTAAAGTGAAGTGGGAAATAGGAATGGTGTACATCTATCAAAGATTTTGAATTATCAATAAAGAGTGTTTCTTTAAAAATCATCATCTATCATCACACAAACATGTGGTAAGAAAAACGGTTGCCAAAATCTTCCACATGCTCAGTCTTATCTATAGAAGTAAACAAATTATAATGTTGGAAACTAGTTTTATGAAGAATTTTAGAGTCAGGATCTTGAACCCTGACACGGTAGATATGTTGAGCATTAGGTTTTGTACTTTTAGAAATTATACACACATTAAGTTTATAAAGGGCATAAAATAAAGTAAAGTAAATAATATTTACTTAAATATATATACTAATTTGGTAAGATTCTTAAATATGCCACTTAATATGATATAAACTATGTGTTGCTTTAATATTCATTTTGGGGGTAAAGTTTTCCTTTAAAGTTAATTCTAATGTGAGCTTCCCCTTTAATTGATATACAGGGATGCAGCTGACACTGAACATAGACGTGTAGTGCCATACCCAACTAAAATGTTATTGGAATAGTTTTTCCTTCTTCTCTGAGTAAATTTTGTTCCAAAAAAAAAAAGTGAATTTCTTGAATGTATTAAGGGGCCCATTTACTTAGCTTTGACCCCCTAGTTCGCCACCTAAAACCTACCAAAGTCAATGTTAGCCTATGGGGAAGGTCCCCATAGGCTTTGCTATCTTTTTTTGGTCGAAGAAAAATCGTTAGATCGATGGATTAAGATCCTCGAATCTAACGATTCAAAGGATTTAATCGAACGATTTTTTGTGCGATCGTTCGATCGACTGAATTGCGGTAAATCCTTCTACTTTGATATTCAAGTCGAAAGATTTCAATTCGGCAGTCGAATATCGCGGGTTAATTATAAACGACATATATAAATAAAACCCATTTAAAACACAAAACTCCAAATAGGGAGAAGCAATCTCATTTTCTTTGTAGGGTGCTTCTTACTTTCTCACTGGAAATCAGTCTATATGAAAGATTTTGGTAATAACAGTAACCATCCAAATTTTATTTAAACTCCTTTTTGTCACAACATATTTATATGCTGTCAGCACTTATACAACCTTATCAAATTTTTGACAAACTCAAAACCTACTTTACAGATGGTGGTACTTTTGATATGTTAAAAAAGGTTATGTTAAAAAAGTTTATTCATATTTCATAAACAGAAAAGTTAACTGCTAAAAAGTCACTAACCACTCTATCGAACAGCAATTTCCGGGCCTTAATTTAGATAATCACAAAGGAATATGGAGCAGATGGCAAAAATATGAAATACTAGTTAGAATTCTAAGCAATGTAAATGAAAATGTTCCAAAGCCTGTACTACATCACTGACAGAAGGACAACCACTAATTGGAAAGGGAAACAAGTGGGTAAAATAAACAGTATGGACTTTGGCTACCTTATTTTATTCTTTTGTGTAGACCAGTTTGTTAGCCAAAAGCCATTTTTTACCTCTGATCATTTATCTATTTTTAACTATTAGGGAACAGATAACATAAATATTAGAACAATGCTGCCCTATGAAATTCTATTGAAGAAGGATATGTAATTAAAGGTGCTCATATGTGCAATCCTGTTTAAGGGAAAAATCCCCCTTTTTTAACATGAGCGTATTCGGTTACACTATTGTAGAAAAGGTGCGTAACAATAGCTGAACTTTCAGCAAAAACTATTCATTTTAGACATTAATTTACATTGATATTACAGACTCATGCAACCCTTCCCTTACTTTAATGCATTGTGAAGTGATGGATTTTGGCACCTAAAAATCATCTCCTTTCCATAGTGGGTGCTCTGGAAAGCAGAGGGACTTCAAGTCCAAGATTCCATCACTGCAAAATGGAATAAGGCGAAGGAGTGATTTCAAGACTTTGAGTCAAGGAGAGTTGTCAAACTACAGTGGAATCTGGTATAAAATATATATTTATTTTTGGAAGTTTAGAAGCCCAACTGAATGAGGTCAAGTTGAAAAGTTGGGGATTTTTCCTTTAAGGGAAGATTTGTCACCCAAGGTTAAATCTACACTACCGCAGGTGACCAATCTCCAGAAAATTACTTTTGGGAGAATAACACTGCAAGTAAAACATATACACTGTACTCACGGTAATCTGTCTTAATTGCTGGAAATTGCCTCCTTTCACATTTAGTATTATGCAATAAAGTAGTACTTTAAGCGCTATCAGAATTTATTACAATTGTTCGTTTCCGTAGACCTGAAAATGGAATTCTTGTTTCTTATGTCAGTACAACACAAAAATCTGCATCACTGAATACTGTTACATTCAGTTCTAGCTGACAGCTCTGCACTGACCTCACAGTGGAGTAAAATAGGAAACCTCCCTCTGTCTATGACATTCAGTACAACTTGGAATATCTCCACTAATCCCCTAATAATCCTATGTCTGTGTACTCAAGCACAACCACTGCCATATTTGACCCAATACAAAGAGTTCAGTATAAAAACAATACTACAGTTGCCTGGGATTTTTTCTTTCAATGACATATTAAAGCAGACTGTCTGCTTTAATAAAATGTTGGTGACAGGGCAGGAACTAGGGGTAGGCAGAGTAGGCGGCCGCCTAGGGCGCAATCATGATGGGGGGCGCACTTTTAGTGGGATTTTGTTTTCTTTTTTTTTAAACCCTGGTTTGATTGGCCTTAATAGTTTTTTAATTCGCCTAGTCCAAGCCCCTCTTTCCCATGATTTGTACTGTGGGCACTCCCCCCCACCTCCCTCTTGGCTGCTGCTGGCACAGCTACATTTTTGTGGGCAATATGGTGGATTTTTGGCTCCTGCTGGCACAAGTACATATTTGGGAGAAATATTGTGGAATTTCTGGCTGCTGCTGGCACAATATGAGGGATTGGCTGCTGATGGCACACGTACAAATGGGGGTAATATTATAGCTGCTGGCACAGGTACACAGATGTTTGGGGCATTATGATGGATTTTTGGCTTCTGCTGGCACAGGTACAAATTAGGGGCAATATGATGGATTTTTTTTGGTTGCTGCTGGCATAATTACAGACTGGGGGTAACACCATGATGGATGTTTTGTCTTATTCTGGCACAGGTACAGATTGGGGGCTTGGGGGTAATCTGAGCGATTGACTGCCATTGGCACAGGTACAAATGGGGGTAATATGATAGGCGCTGGCACAGGTACATGGGGCAACATAATGGCTGCTGGCAGAAGGTGGAAAATGATAATGTAGGGCCGGGTGGGGGGGGGGGGCACTGATTTAAGCACTTGCCTAGGGTGCCAAAATACCTTGGCCCGGCCCTGGTTGGTGAAATAATTCATATGTGTGCATCTATCTTATTTAGGATTAATCGGGAAAACAGCATTGTGTATTTAATTTTGGTAGAAAAATCATTGATTCTGCGAGTGCTGATCAAATAATCATATCATTGTGTTATAAATATTATTCATCAGCCGCACGCCATATGTATGGTCATTTCTTTTTAATCAGCTTCAAAAAGGTTCACTAAAATAATGATAACCTGGAAAGAGCTCAAAAATATTGTACTAATGCTATGCTCAAATTATACTATATTTACCATTTACAAACTGTTTGCTCTCAATTTTTTTAATTATATTTTATTATAATACAGGTATGGGAGCTGTGATTCAGAATGCTTAGAACCTAAGGTTTTTCAGATAAGGGGTCTGTCTGTCTGTAATTTGGATCTCCACAAATTAAGGGGCTCATTTACTATCAACTGAATTTCTTTGTTCCATGAATCTTGAAAAATATTTGTGGTTTTCTTATACTTAGGAAATATGTTTTTTTGTTAAAGGGGTTGTTCACCTTTGAGTTAACTTTTAGCATGATGTAGAGAGTAAGACAATTTGCAATTGGTTTTCATTTTTTATTTGTGGTTTTTGAGTTATTTAGCTTTTTATTCAGCAGCTCTTCAATTTGCATTTTAGCTAATCTGGTTGCTAGGGTCCAAATCTCCCTAGCAACCATGCATTGATTTGAATAAGAGACTGAAATATGAATAGGAGAGGCCTGAATAGAGAGATGAGTAATAACAATACATTTATAGCCTTACAGAGCATTTCCTTTTTAGAAGGGGTCAGAGAGCACATTTAAAAGCTGCAAAGAGTCAGAATAAAAAGGCAAATAATTTTAAAACTATAAAAAATAAATAATGAAAACCAATTGAAATGTTGCTTAGATTTGGTCATTCTACAACATACCGTATATACTCGAGTATAAGCCGAGTTTTCCAGAACCCAAAATATGCTGAAAAACTCTACCTCGGCTAATACTCGGGTCAAGCGCAAAAACGGTCGCCAGCTTCTAAGAATAGTCGCCGGTGTCTAAGAATAGTCGCCGGTGTCGAAGAATAGTCGCCGGCGTCTAAGAAAAGTTGCGGGCATCTAAGAATAGTCGCCGGCCTCCAAGAATAGTCGCTGGCATCCAAGAATAGTCTCCAAGAATAGTCGCCGGCATCCAAGAATGGTCGTCGACATCCAAAAACGAGACGCCGGCACCTCCAATGGAAGCAGAAACCCTCAATTTTTTGATTGAAACTTATCAGAAGCTGCTGCATTTCTCACCCTAGGCTTACTCGAGTCAATAAGCTTTCCCAGTTTTTGGAGGTAAAATTAGGTACCTCGGCTTATACTCGAGTATATACGGTACTAAAAGTTACCTTAAAGGTGAACAACCCCTTTAAGTGTAAAAACCCCAAAAACCTCTAATGCAAAAATTTCTCAAGTAAAAGTTGTCAATGTCCTATAGAAGTCAATGGGACTGCTATTAATCAATTCTGACTTTTATAGGTTTTCAGATTTTTTTTTTGTTAGGAATTTTCCAAAAAAACTCAAATAGCCATATTTTTTTGTTCTAACAATTGTTCACATGGCCTACCAAACCTACTTGGGGAGGCCCATTGATTAAAGGTAAAATGTGGGTCTCATCAGCAAGGACAACGAGTCAGCATACAGACAAGAGGTGATATGGCTAACGGAATGGTGCAAAGTTAACAATCTGTCTATGAACACAAACAAAACAAAGGAAATAGTTGTTGACTTCAGGAGACCACATGGTGATCACTCTCCACTGTACATTGATGGATCTCCAGTGGAAATCATCAAGAGTACTAAATTCCTTGGAATACACCTGGCTGAGAACCTCTCCTGAACCCTTAACACCAGCTCTATAGTGAAGAAGGCACAGCAACGTCTCTACTTTCTGCAAAAGCCGAAAAAAGCCCAACTTCCACCATCTAACCTCACTATCTTTTACAGAGGATCTATTGAAAGCATCTTGTGCAGCTGCCTGGTACGGAAACTGTTCTGTATCAGACCGCAAGATCCTGCAGCAGGTGGTGAGGACAGCGGAAAAGATCATTGGGGTCTCACTTCCCGCCATCATGGTTATTTACCCCACCCGCTGTTTCCAGAAGGCCACCAGCATTGTCAGGGATGGCACCCACCCTGCACACGATCTCTTTTCCCTCCTGCCATCCAGTAAAAGATACCGCAGTATTAGGGCACGAACTTCCAGAATGTGCAACAGTTTTATTCCACAAGCCATCAGACATCTCAACTCCCAAGGACTGAACTGAATATATTCACAAGGAACTGCATAAAAAACCTCACAAATGTTTGATAATAAAGCATGTGAGTTTTAAATGTATTACAACGCTGAGCCCAATAGGGGTCGCTATTTACATTTAGTATATAACCTGTCTGTATGGCTTAGGACGTAGGGCGTAGGATCCCTGCAGGAGTATGCAATAAACCTGTATTCCTTTTTGATCGGAGTGCCGTCCATTTCTTAGGTGTTGACGTGGATCTTAGCAGTGGGGACGCTGCGGATAGAGCACACGATAGGAGATATATGGAACAGCAACAGGGAAGATGAACTTTAAGCGGTCCTTTTGTTTTTGAGTGAAATGTCTCTATAACCACGAATGCCATGAAAGTTATTAAAAGATCTGAATATAAAAAAATATGCTTAATGATATGCAGAAAAAACGGCAAAAACATCTAAAAGTCTGAATAGCTAAAAAAAAGTACAAAATAATCCAACTCGATCAACCAGGCTGCCATTGACTTCTATAGGACCTCATTTTGTATTACAGGTTTGTGCAAAATTGGCAACACTAGCGCAACTTTGCTTTGCTTGGCACAGTAACGCTAGCGCAACTTCGACAGTATTCGGCGCCCTGGACACAACTTCGGATTTTAGTGAATAAGCGCTGTCCTGACGAATCTACGCCTGGCAAAGTGTTGCACTGTGAGCGAAGCCGTCGCTGGCAAATTTTCGGAGGTTAGTAAATTTTGCCCCTAATATTCTAATATTATGAGTTCCAGGTGTAAAAATTAGCTGAATCACAACATGTACAGCTACTGTTTGTTTACAATTGCAAGCAGGCTCAATAAAATGCAAATATACAACATATAATATTTTAACCAAGAGGACGGGTTAGAAGCTATTATCCAGTCCAGTGATGGCACCCACTATACCAGGAGTCCCCATACTATTGCAAGATCTACTTTTATTGTTATTCCATTACGATCTACATCCATAAAAGCATTGTTAGCATTCTGTTCCATGGAAAATGTTACTTAGATATATTGATTTATGAGAAAATGTATATTGTTTTATTTAAACATCTATTTCTTATGTAACCTTAACATAAAAAAATTGAGAATGAAAGGCATGAAACTGTGGGCAATTTAGTCGAGCTGTTTGTTGACAGTCTTGAGATCTACTGTTCACCAACTAAAGGTCTACTGGTAGATCCTGATCTAACTTTTGGGCACCCCTGCACTATACAAAAGGGCCAATATGCGCATTCATCTTTGCAGCCCATGGGCACAACAGTATAAGCAAAGTTGTCAAGTGTGAACAAAATGATAAATGTGGCAAAGTGACACAGACACTGGCGATTTCTACATTTTTGCCATTAAATATAATTCTAAACAAGAATTAGCAGATGATAGATGATCATCTTTAGTAATCAACCAAAAAAACACAGAGCAATAATATTTTAGCTACAGCAAATGCATTTATGTAAAATGCTGCCGGATATTAAATTACTATGTACAAGTAAAAAAAGCAACATATTTCCACTTGTACAAATGATTTTATTACTGTACCTGCAATATATCTAAGAATGTGGATTGCATCTCTATAAACTATGGGCCTCTGCAGTCAATATTTCCCTCCCCTTTAATGTATTGAACAGATAATCTACTCAAAGGTCAGAACTTCTAAGGAAAATTGAGTCATCTCTAGGCAATGCGCAGAGAGTAGGTTAAGTGAGTGATGTAGGTGAGTGATGTAGATGTATTACTTCCACATAAAAAGGTAATACATGCATAAAAAGTACATGAAGGAAAGGGGATCTAGCAAGCAATTTGCAATGATTCCTGCTGCAGAGAAAAAGACAAACAAATGATAATGAAAAAAACTGCTCTGCAAATATTTCAAAGGGGAACTATCACAATACTTAAAAATTAATATAAGCTTTATCTCATGTAAATAAGGAACTTTCAAAATATAATCATTTAACAATTCTGTACTATTTCTAAAATAATCAGCATCTCCCTCTCAGCAATCTGTCTCCTTTCATGCAAGAGTCTGAGTCAGATTTTGATAAGTGAAATACGTTGTTGTGTACTACATTTACCTGTACCAGCGGCCCCCAAACTTTTTTTTACCAGTGAGCCACATTCAGATGTAAAAAGACTTGAGGAGCAACACAAGCATGAAAAAGGTTCTGGGCGGTACAAAACAAGTGCTGTGATTTGTGCTGTGCCATTTGGTAGCCCCTATGCGGACTGGCAACCTACAGGAGGCTCTGTTTAGCAGTACATCTGGTTTTTATACAACCAAAACTTGCCTCCAGAGCACAAATTCAAAAATAAGAACCTGCTTTGAGGCCACTTGATGCAACTTTCAAGGGGTCAGAGAGCAACATATTGCTCACGAGACACTGGTTGGGGATCACTGGGAGGGCAGGGATCATTTATGACATATTGCATCATACAATGGGTCACTGATCTTAGATGCAAAAAAAACTTGCATAGGAAGTGGTATTTTATTTTGAGGCAACAGTCAATATTAATTGAAGCTCATGGTGTGTAATTTTAAGTTGTGTTAACTTGATAGCCTTCTAAAATTGATTCTGTCACCAAAACAAAAGTACGAAAACAGGAAAATCTCTGAAAAAAACTCTGAAATGATTTAGAGCGGTCTAATAGGATTCATACAGCTCTCATTGACTTCTATAAAAACTCGACAACTTTTACCTAGTAAAGTTTTGCATTAGAGGCTTTCGTGGTTTTTACACTTAATAAATCTCTAATTTGTAGTGCTTTTTTTTTTTTTTTTTAAGATTTGTGGAAAAAATTCTAGTTCAATTGTTAGTTAATTGGCCCCCTCTAAAATATTGAGTTTTTCAGACAATTCCTAGGGGAAAAAATAGGAAAACCTCTGAAAGTCCAAAATGATTTAGAGCAGTATAATAGGATTGATGCAGCTCCCATTGACATCTATAACAACTCTACAACTTTTCCTAGTAAAGTTTTCCATTAGAGTCTTTCGTGGTTTTTACACTTAATAAATCTCTAATTTTTAGAGCTTTTTTCAAAAAAGAGAAAAACACAAACTTTTAGATAATAGCAGCAAAAATTTAATTTGATTGTTAGTAAATTGGCCCCTTAGTATTAAATTATTCTAAGCACATGTAATTGAGGTTAATTTTGGAAAAAGATGTTTGGGTTAGCTAAAAAAAACTTGCTGCCAAAAGTTGTGTACAGTGCCCATTACTTGTTATGCTTAAAGGGATCCTGTCATCGGAAAACATGTTTTTTTCAAAATGCACCAGTTAATAATGTCAGATTTCAAAATTGAATATAAAAAAATCTGTTTGCTCTTTTGAGAAATGGATTCTTGTGCAGAATTCTGCTGGGGCAGCACTATTAACTGATTCATTTTGAAATGTTTTTTTTCCCCATGACAGTATCCCTTTAAATTAATAAAATTATTTTCTTATTTTCATGTAGACTGTGCACAATGTGACAAACCACAATGGCCTGTCTTGCCTGTATGCACACGGGATGATCGGAATCCACTACCCCACAAGACAAAGCACGATCAATCATGCTTAATGTAAATGGTTTAATATGATTTACTGAACAACTGCTTGGAAATGTCTGTGGCCAGAAAAATGAATGATTAAAGCTCACTTAAAGAACTGTGGGTGGAAAGAAAATACACATCTACTTTCCTTTAGTCAACTATGCATCCAGAACCATTAATTGAATAGCATAATTTAATAGAAGTTTAATACAGCCTCAAATTCATAGTCATATATGCAAAATTACAAACAATCTTAAAACATAATGCAAAATGCTGGAACATGGGCTCTACGGTGCAAGGAAAGTTGAAGTAGGATAAGACTCCAAAGACCCTCTGCTGAACACTGAACTCAGTAAAAGCCTTCTTCAAAAATGATGTAGCCACATAGCAATACCTCAAAAAATTAGGGATGCACCAAATCCAGGATTTGGTTCGGGATTTAGTCTTTTTCAGCAGGATACGGCTGAATCCTAGTGCCTGACAAAACTGGAATCCTAAAAAGCTTGACTTTTCGTCACACAACAAGGAAGTAAAGTAATTTTTTGTGCGCGCAGTTCACTTTACATGGTCCTTTCTCTAATTTTCATATGCAAAATAGGATTCAGATTCGGTTCAGTATTCGGATGAATCTTTTGTGAACAATTCGGGAATCGTCCTAAAATAGTGGATACGGGGCTTCCCTATCATAAATAAAGCTACAAGTTCCAATCAACACAGTTTTATAAAGAAACAAAGCACGTATATGCCTTAGCAACAGAATTGTAAAATGTTACTATTGCTACAACTTCACTGTTTTAATTGCCACTTTCAAGTCAAGAAACTCGTATGAAGTGATAAATAAAACGTAACTTTTAATATATCATTAAAACCAATTTTGGAGTAGAAGAACATATTTACACACGCTTAATTCAATAAAATGGATACTTTCAGAAAGCATATGGTTTTCATGGTCAGGAATTTCTATAGGACATATTCAGTACGTTTAACAGTTTTGGGGTTTTACATATTGGTTGTTTACAATATATTTCACTGTATTATAAATCTGTAGTATTATGTATAATGAGAGTATTAGATCTTGAATTGAAATTACACAAAAATTAAGTGGCAGATTTATTAAATTCAAATTCTCTAATTTGTTTTTTGGCCAAAACTCACAAATTCAAATTTTAAACCACCAACTGAAATGTGATATTTATCAAACGGTTCAATTTCAACTATTCACCTAAAACCTGCTGAATTCCAATAGAAGTCAATGGCAGAAGTCTGACCCATTTGAAGATGTTAATAGCCTTTCTGACATTGTTTTTTTTTAAGGAAAATTCATTTCGAATACGAAACGAATTTTCAGGTCATTCCCAATCGATCGAATTTTAGACGTTACAATTTTTCATAAATAACCTCCCATTCGAGTTGTGAGTACATTCAAATCTATTAGAGTAAAAATTCACATCAATTCAAAATTTGACCTTTGATAAATAACTCCCTTAGTGTTTGTCCTGAAAATAATATCTATATTACTAGGTAAACTAAAAATTCCCCAAGGACGTACCCCTAAAGCAGAAGAGCGCAACATTTTTTTAAAACCCGCAGGCATTTTAACAAATAAAGTGTGAAAATAAACTAACAGTGAAAGAGTTACCAACATGTTACACCTGATAAACAAAAATGCTTGCATTATTAATGAAACCTGATCTTTTTGATGACAACCCTGAGCTTTTCAAATACAGTAAAGAAACAAGCCCTTGGATGCAGAGCGTTTATAAATGCATTCCAACACACTGAGAACTCTCCTGCCCAAAGGGGTCCTAATCCACACCCACACAAGTTAAAGGTAGTGTTAATAATCCATGAAAATTGATTTTTAGCAGTGTCAGGCAATATGCAATAACCACAAACAGAGAGAATGTTGTCAAAAAAACAAAATTGCTGATGGACTTAGAAACAATTCTATCAGGTTCTAAGATTGCAAAACAGTGAAGCAAAATTGTTTTCCCAGCTTAGACACTGCACCATTTCGTTATGGATAGAATTTACCCTCATGGGTATAACATTGCCACAGGCTAATAAAGTCGATAGAAAAAAAAAGAGGTAAAGAAAAGTTCATACTAAAAAGGACATTCATATTAATTATCACCAGACTGTCGAAGCATAACATCTGTCATGCAAGTTCTTCTGCCTCTTACCAACCCTCTTATTCCCAATGCTATAATTAGTGCAGATTATTGTCCCTCAATGTCTGGTAGGTGCATTTAAAATGTAACATAAGTAGATTTTTCTCGCAAGCTGTCTAAAAGTGGATAGGAATAACAGATAAATGTACATTTAAAAACAGGGGGACGTAGGCTTTCCTATCAAAATAGGATATTAATAAGAGTAAATGCATAATGTACCATGTTCAAACTAAGAAAAAACATATCTAGGGGTCTGACAAGTCAAATTCAACTTTTGTAGATAACAATGTAAAATCATGCATACATTCTAAAAATGTACCTAATGAAGGCAATTGATGGTACATCTGTATCATTAAGGGCAAATTATTGTAAAGGGTTATACAGCAGTCAGTGATCCCTGGGAAAAATATGAATCTAATAGTATCAGGTCCTTGTGCAAAATGCAAGAAAGACAAATATTAAGAAATAATAGGCATTATGAAATACTATAGAAAACAGAGCTTATGGGCAGCTTTTCCATGAAAGAAAGCTACACTATGGGATCATTAATTAGAAGTCTGAATGCCAAAAACTTTGAAAAATTTTAGTTTTTTTTACTATAATATTCAAAAATCCGAATCCAAAGATACTCCATCTCCAAGCTGTTGGGGTCCTGTAGAAGTCAATGGAAGAGCTCCCATTTCAAATTTGAAGATATCATGGTCTGCTCTAAGTTTCGGTCAAAAATCCCAAAAAATTGGGGGTTTCGAGCGATTTCACACAAAAAATTGAGCATTTCGGGCATCAAACCCAAAAAAATCTTTTTATGTCCCAAAAACCTGAATTTTTCGTATTTTTTCCAAACCAATTTTATCAAGTTTTTTTTGATGATAAGGTCAAATCGTGGATTCTAGTTTGGTCGGACTTTTTTTTACTTTAAAAATCAGAAAAAAACTAATTTTGATAAGTAACCCCATTTTGATATCGCAATCAAGCCTAAGCTTTTATAGCTGAACTTTGAACATGAGTTTCCTTGGTCAGTTTACAGCATTGCCAAGTATGTTATGTTTTCTGAAGATCTCTGGCCAATTAGAAATAAGATGATTTGCCTGCCTGTTAATTATATATACTGTATATATAATACACAAAAGCCATAAATATCTTGTAAATTATATCCTTATAAACGGTGAGTACTGATGTCATCAGTTACAAACGGTGAGTAGTGATGTCATTTCTGTCACATGACTCACTGAAACTTATAATATAAGTATTATAATAAGTAAGTATTATAATAAATAAAGTACCCCCTGTTGCAAAATATGAGGATATTAGAAGTTACCTCGGAGTTCCATGACCTGTATAAAAACAGGTCTAGGCTTTCGATTTGTGTTTTTATATGGTCCTCAGTAACGTATAATATCCTTATAATTTACAAGAGGGGGTACTTTATTCACTATTTATCTATCTATCTATCTATCTATATATATATATATATATATATATGATTGGTGATTGCCGTTTCACTCGATGCGGGCATCTAAGAATAGTCGCCGGCCTCCAAGAATAGTCGCTGGCATCCAAGAATAGTCTCCAAGAATAGTCGCCGGCATCCAAGAATGGTCGTCGACATCCAAAAACGAGACGCCGGCACCTCCAATGGAAGCAGAAACCCTCAATTTTTTGATTGAAACTTATCAGAAGCTGCTGCATTTCTCACCCTAGGCTTAAACTCGGCTTATACTCGAGTCAATAAGCTTTCCCAGTTTTTGGAGGTAAAATTAGGTACCTCGGCTTATACTCGGAACGGCTTATATTCGAGTATATACGGTATATATATATATATATATATATATATATATATATATATATATATATATATATATATATATATATATGTAGAATCAGATATAGCACTCCTGGGATTTTTTTTAAAAAGTTCAATTTTATTTCATGCTTAAAAATAATCAACGTTTCGGCTACTGTCTAGAGCCTTTGTCAAGATTAAAAAAATTTAATTAAACATGCCCTATTTAAAGGCCCACCCTGGGTGTTACCCTCAATCATATCACCAACCCACCATCATGGACACACCTCTCCTTTAACCCCCATAGGTACTATATAGATTAACCCTCTAAAACATATATACATAGTAATGTCGTGAATCAATTAAATACAAAAATTGCATAAAAAGAGAGATACATGTAATAAATAAATGTATACAGGGTTCAAAGTTAAATTCTAGAGTGACTAGTGTCTTTCATAGCTTATCTAGTATTAAGGAAGCAATTAAAGTAACATTGTTCATTGAGTCCCTTAGGAGACATAGTATCCAAACGCTTAATCCAATATGTTTCACGCTGTAACAGCAACTGGGATCTATCACCGCCTCTTCTTGGCTCAGGGACATGATCAATGCCAATATATCTAAATGTAGGCAACCTATGGCCCATCTCCAAATAATGTTTTGCAACTGGCTTTATTGTCTGATTATCCCTGAATGCTGTGCTAATGGCAGATCTATGTCCATCCATCTGGATTCTCAAAGTCAAATCTGTCTTCCCTACATAAGCTAGGCCGCAGGGGCAAGTAATCATATATACAACATGTGTGGTAGTAAATGTGATCCGGTGTTTAATTTTAATGTTTTGTTCTGTATGGGGATGATGGAAAGTCTCACCAGGAGACATATACCTGCACGACGTGCAACTGGGACATCTGAAACATCCCGATTTACCCGACATCAGCCACATCTGCTGATGTTTTTGGTAACATTTCACCGGGTCAGTTAGTACCAGCAAGTCACGCAGGTTATGCCCCCTGGTGTAAGCCATCAATGGAGGATTAGGGCACAACTTAGCCAGATCTTTATCTGCTCTAATAATTGACCAATTACTTTTAACCATATGTCTTACCCTCTCAGAAGAGGTGTTGTATCTGGTAACAAAAGTCATACGCTCACTGTTGGAATCCTTTTGAGGCCGACAAACTCTCTCAATTCTTAATGAATCAGATGAAAATTGAGCATAGGACTGGCCAGATATGGGATGACTTTGACGTAGTTGGCCAGCTTAAATATATTGCAATATATGGACAAACAATCCCTGTTTTGTTTAAAGGGTAAGGCATTTTTCAGTAGCAGTATGCACAAAATGTCGCTGTCTTAAATATATTGATAATGGGTTGAGTGCAGAGGAATCTTGTATTTGTCTATATATATATATATATATATATATATATATATATATATATATATATATATATATATATATATATATAGATATATACTGTTATATCACTTTTCTGTATCTTATCCAATCATCCATTACACCAGCTACAGTCTTATCTTGACCAGGGAGACTGAAAGGGTGGATTTTTTAAATATATTTATTAGGTTTTTGAGATATTGTAAAGATCTAAAACTAAATAACTGAAGCATGGCTAAACGTCCTTTCCATGCAAGAAATACCATAATTTCCATAATACCATTTTCCACTCGCACACCATAAATTTCTACCATCTATGATGGCTTGAATACTGCTCTGCATTTGGCCAGTTCTGGGCATCCTTGGTGCATACCAACCAAAATATTGGTTGGTACATACTTTAGAGCTATGCTAGAAAACTTCTTATTTGGTTATATGTGTAATGGAAGCTGAAGTTACTCACCTTCAAGATGGCCACGGCGTCCAAGATGGCGACGTCCAAGATGGCGACTCCTTGCTTCCCCATGGTGATCCTGCCGGTTGCAGCCTGATGACGTCAGCTTCTCCTGGTCCGCCGATTGGTCGCCGGCGGAACGTGCGTCAGCGTCCTGACGCCAGCGTCTTGACGCCGGCGTCAGCGTCATGACGTCATTGCGCCCAAACTTTGGCGCCAATCCTGCCTATTTAAACCCCTTGGACATTACAGACCTTGCCCAAGTATAGGTTTATCTTCGTGAATTCCTGGGTGTGTTATTATTGCCTGATTACCTGTGTACCTACCTTGCCTGTTATTCGGATTGACCCTTTGCTGCCTGGACTGAACCTTTTGCCTGAACCACGACTACTCTCTTGCCTGATCCTTTTGTACTACGAACTCGGTGACTACCTGCCTCCTCCTTGGTCCGCACTCCTACTGAGCCCTCGGGCCCTTACATTATACTTGGGCCATGGACCCATCTGAGGAGGCCTCGGCTCAACCAGATTTCGGAAGAGCTTTTCGTGGGATAGCCTCACGCATGGAGGCCTATGAGGCTAGGCAGACGCATTTTGGCCAAGCCCTTGAGGCCATTCTGGAAAAATTGTCTGCTCTCTCTCCTACTGTTCAGGTTCCTGCCACTGCTTCGGCCACGATTCCAGTAGCACCGCTTCATGTCTCCGAACCTCGCATTCCAGCACCGCCGCTCTACAGTGGTGATTCTGAGGCTTGTAGGGGGTTCATCAATCAATGTGAGATCCAGTTCACTCTGCTTCCTCATCAATATGTGTCTGAACATGCCAAGGTGGGATACATCATTACCCGCCTGACTGGTAAAGCCTTGGAATGGGCATTCCCGTTGTGGGAGAAAGAGGATCCCCTGATTGACGACTCCAAGGCCTTTATCCGTGATCTGCGCACCGTATTCGATGCTCCTGGCCGGGCAGTGTCGGCTTCCTCCCGCCTGTTCCAGATTCGTCAGGGAACACATTCGGTGCCTGAGTATGCTATTGAATTCCGCACACTGGTTGCCGAGACCAACTGGAACAACGACAGTTATCATGCTGCCTTCTATAATGGGTTGTCCATGCGCCTCAAAGATGATTTGGTCTCACGAGAATTACCTACACGCTGGGAAGACCTGGTGGCCTTGGCAGTCAAGGTGGATACCCGTCAAAGGGAACACCAGGTTGTTACAGAACGTGTGAGAAAGTTTCAACCTCCCCTGGCTCCTCGCTTCCAGAGACCGGTTCTTCCCAGTGCTGCTTCATCTTCTTCCTCGGCTCCGGTTCCTTCTCCCTCTATGATTGATGAGCCTATGCAGATTAGTCGGGCCCGTCTTTCCGAACAGGAAAAATTGCGGAGAAGGGCTGCTGGACTCTGCTTATATTGTGGGGGCAAATCCCACTTTGCCCATGAGTGTCCTGTGAAGTCGGGAAACGCCAATGCCTAGGTAAGTTTGGGGAAACTTACCTGGGCGGAATTGATCATCTTCCCCAATCCTCTGCTCATCGTTTTCTTCTTCCAGTACAGTTCCAGTTTGCTTCCAAGACCATTTCTACGCAAGCCTTCCTTGACTCCGGCGCTGCAGGAAACTTCTTGGACAAAGCCTTTGCAGAAAGTCATGCTATCCCTCTTCAAAGTCTGGCTGTACCACTCCGAGTCCTTGCCATTGATGACCGGCCCCTCTCTTCTGCCTTCATCTTCAAGTCTTCTCTGGAGTTATCTTTCAAAGTGGGCACCTTGCATACTGAGAGACTTTCGTTTTTGATTGATTGCCCATCGACTCCAGTAGTCCTAGGACTTCCTTGGTTACGTATCCATAATCCAGTCATTGACTGGTCTGCAACCCAAATCTCTCACTGGAGCTTCTTCTGCCAACGGAATTGCCTTCCGGCTCAGTCCCTTGTCAAGGTTTCTTCTGTTGTTCCTAATTCTGCTATTCCTTCTGCCTATCAAGATTTCTCTGATGTCTTCAACAAGAAGTCTGCTGAAACCCTACCCCCTCATCGCTCTTATGATTGCCCTATTGAGCTTCTTCCTGGTACTCTGCCTCCTCGTGGACGTACTTATCCGCTTTCACCATCTGAAACTGCAGCGATGAAAGAGTACATCCAGGAAAATCTCCAGAGAGGCTTCATTCGTCCGTCTTCTTCTCCTGGTGGGGCTGGGTTCTTCTTCGTCGAAAAGAAAGATGGCAGCTTAGGTCCTTGCATCGATTATCGCGGATTGAACAAGATTACAGTAAAAAAACGCTACCCTCTACCCCTCATCTCCGAATTGTTTGATCAACTCAAAGGTGCCAGCATTTTTACCAAACTAGATCTTCGTGGGGCCTATAATCTCATCCGGATTAGAGAAGGAGATGAATGGAAAACCGCATTTAATACCCGGGATGGGCATTACGAGTATCTCGTGATGCCCTTTGGACTTTGTAACACTCCTGCGGTTTTTCAAGAGCTAATTAATGATGTCTTTCGGGACTTACTTGGCCTGAGTGTGGTCGTGTACTTGGACGACATTCTTATCTTTTCTTCAAATCTCACCGAACATCGGATCCAGGTGCGGGAAGTCCTATCTCGTCTGAGGAAAAATAATCTTTTCGCCAAGCTGGAAAAGTGCTCCTTCGAAGTCTCCTCTATTCCCTTTCTAGGGTATATTATCTCCCAGCAAGGCTTCAAGATGGATCCAGCTAAGGTTTCGGCGATCCAAGATTGGCCCCTCCCCACCAGCACTAAAGCTATTCAGAGGTTTATTGGTTTTGCCAATTACTACAGACAGTTCATCAAGGGTTTTTCGTCCAAGATTTCTCCTATCTTGTCCCTCATCCGGAAAGGTGGAAGGCCTCAATGTTGGTCTCCTCAAGCTTTAGAAGCTTTCAGGATCCTCAAAGATTCTTTTTCTTCAGCTCCAATTCTTCGACAGCCTGATCCTCTTCTACCATTCTTCATTGAGGTGGATGCCTCTGATGTCGGGGCTGGAGCCGTATTATCCCAAAGATCTTCTAATGACGGGAAATTACATCCTTGTGCATTCTTTTCCAAAAAGTTTTCTTCTCCTGAGCAGAACTATGACGTGGGAAATCGTGAGCTGTTGGCTGTTAAACTTGCGCTTGAAGAGTGGAGACATCTATTGGAAGGTTCTTCTGTGCCTGTGTCAATCTTTACTGATCACAAAAACCTTGAATACATCCAGTCTCTTAAACGTCTCAAGAAACAAGAAAGCAGACGCTCTTTCTAGGAGCTTCATTCCCGAGGATACTAGTTCCGAAGACCCTGAACCCGTTGTGCCTCCTGTCAAAATTATTGCTGCCTTATTTCCCACCATGGCCTCACAGTTGTTATCCGCTCAGTCTTCTGCTCCTGCTGATACTCCTTTGGGGGTCGCATTTGTCCCTCCTGACCTTCGACACTCCATCCTTGCCCAGTCCCATAATTCCAGGCAGGCCGGCCATCCTGCAATTAAGAAGACTACTGAACTTCTATCTCGTCTGGTGTGGTGGCCTTCTGTTCGGAAGGACGTCAAAGACTTTGTGTCTTCCTGTTCCATTTGTGCTGCTTCCAAGTCCGGACACTGTCCTCCTAAGGGTTTGCTTCTACCTTTACCCATTCCGTCCCGTCCATGGACTCATTTGGCGATGGATTTCATTGTAGATTTACCTGTCTCTCTCGGTCATACTGTCATCTGGGTCGTGATTGATAGATTCAGCAAGATGGCTCATTTCATTCCTCTGCGCAAGCTGCCTTCTGCTCAGGAACTTTCGAAGTTATTTATTCAACATATCTTTCGCCTCCATGGATTCCCGGCTGAAGTGGTGTCAGACAGAGGTTCTCAATTCGTTTCCAAATTTTGGAGATCCTTATGTAAAGCACTGCATATCTCTCTCCAGTATTCCTCTGCCTACCACCCTCAATCCAATGGAGCAGCAGAGAGAGTCAACCAGGCGTTGGAACAATTTCTTCGTTGCCATTTCTTCGTTGTCTTTGTGCCAGGACGACTGGGCAGATCTTCTTCCTTGGACAGAATTTGCTCACAATAATGCTATGCACGCCTCTTCAGAAAAATCTCCATTCTTTTGTGTCTATGGGCTGAATCCTCTAGCATTTCCTCAAGATCTTCTTCTCACTGACGTTCCTGCTGCCAATGATCAAGCCGCCCACATGCTCGCTATCTGGGTCGCCACCAAGGCCAATTTGGAAAAGAGTTCTCTTTCTCAGAAGAAATTTGCTGACAGGAAAAGAATTTCGTCTCCTCTATATAATCTCGGGGACAGAGTCTGGCTCTCTACTCGAAACATTAGTCTCAGAGTTCCTACTCCCAAACTCGGCCCCAAATTCATTGGTCCTTTTCCTATTATTGAGATTGTTAATCCTGTGGCAGTTAGTCTTCAACTTCCTCCTGAGATGCGGGTTCCAAATGTCTTCCATGTGTCCCTCCTCAAGCCTGCAACAAATTCTTCTTCTTCTTCCTCTCCTACTCCTGTTCTTGTTGATGGGCACCAAGAGTTTGAAGTCAAGAGAATTCTGGACTCACGGATTTCTAGGGGTGTGTTACAATATTTAATTGAATGGAAGGGGTTTGGTCCTGAGGAGTGCTCCTGGGTGAAAGATTCGGACGTCCATGCTCCTCTTCTTATCCGAAGATTCCACAAACAATTTCCTTCCAGTCCCAGTCTTGGAGGTCCTGAGGCCCCCCCTAAGGAAGGGGGTACTGTAATGGAAGCTGAAGTTACTCACCTTCAAGATGGCCACGGCGTCCAAGATGGCGGCGTCCAAGATGGCGACTCCTTTCTTCCCCATGGTGATCCTGCCGGTCGCAGCCTGATGACGTCAGCTTCTCCTGGTCCGCCGATTGGTCGCCGGCGACGGAATGGTCGCCGGCGTCAGAACGTGCGTCAGCGTCCTGACGCCAGCGTCTTGACGTCATTGCGCCCAAACTTTGGCGCCAATCCTGCCTATTTAAACCCCTTGGACATTACAGACCTTGCCCAAGTATAGGTTTATCTTCGTGAATTCCTGGGTGTGTTATTATTGCCTGATTACCTGTGTACCTACCTTGCCTGTTATTCGGATTGACCCTTTGCTGCCTGGACTGAACCTTTTGCCTGAACCACGACTACTCTCTTGCCTGATCCTTCTGTACTACGAACTCGGTGACTACCTGCCTCCTCCTTGGTCCGCACTCCTACTGAGCCCTCGGGCCCTTACAATATGCAAGGGACAGTCTGCGATTGAATAAGACGTTGGTGGAGGGTGGCCTTTGTTTTAGAGCACACAGTCAGATATGGTTTATATTGATCAGTTAAATCTTTCACATTTTGGTCACACACAGATGAGCGAACCCTACTGATCACTACAAATTTTTTGAATCATCAGTTCTAATACTGTGTGTGTGTGCTAAGTTTGGAACATTTAAGAATTACAATTTAAAAAACATAGTGCACTTTGCAACAATTGTAGCTATGGTATTTTGAGCTAGAGGCAATTGTAGATTTTCTCGACACTGCTTGACACTGCTTGACAAATCTTTCACTTAAACATTACTTATGGTCTTTTCAGGACTATTTTCATGTGTATTTTGACATCAGCCCAGAAGCCTCTCTAATATTTTGCTGTTTAGTGGGTTCTCACTTTAATATGGCAATAGGGGTATAGGAAAGTTTAACCATTCACATGCAGAGATTTTTGAACAAGGCAGCAGTTTTTTCACTTCTCTCAATTCCACAATCTACTGTAGAGTGGAATGTATTCCTCTCTGTATAACACAGACGCATTTGTTCATATTTTTTTAATTAAAAGTATTACAAGATAAGCTTGGTGACCATGTTACACCGATAACAGAAAATTGTTAAGGGCTCACCTCAGTTTTTTCGTCTGGTTTCATCAAGACAAATGGCTGCTAGTGAGTATTGTGCTTGGGATCAATATATGACCTTTGCACTTCCAAAACAAGAAAAATGTTTAGCTATCACACACAAAATAGAATTTTTTTAAAGTGAAAAAACTGCTGCCTTGTTCAGTCTGGACATAGAACACAAATTCAATAACAGCAAGTATTGTGAATACAGCATATTTAACTTATTTTCCCCATCCTTTCTCTGCTTATTTACATTTACTGTATAAATGCATAGAGGTTCATGTTTTTTAGCCATTAATCCAGCATCATTGCAGCCGCATAGGAAGATGCTTCCACTGCATCAAAAGAAACAGTTATTTGTGCTTGTGTTAGCATATTAAACATTGCATTACTTCAAGCACTGTGTCACAAGTATGTTTGCATGCAATTATTTGGGTGAAATTCTGTTGTATCTATTGATGCAGCCTGTTATTCAAGGCGACAGCTCCAAAGTTCCAGTGCATCAATAGGCACACTTGCACATGACTCACAGGATGGACACAGTAGAGTTTGGTGCAAGGAACATGTTTGCATATGAGTACCTTATTTGATAATTTAGTCTGATGGGGACTTGACCCATTTGATTTTCTACCACTATGGTAATAGTAATATACCATTTTTTTACCTCCATCAACACGCAGCACTGTGCTCTTTACAGACTTTTATGTACCTGTGTACTATATATTGTAATGATTCATTTGGGGCTATTGTAGCTATTGGAAGGTGGATTGGCTTTAGCTTTTAAGGGCGGGGGGGTTCTATTTTCTTTGTAAAGATTTGGTGTGGTTATCAGCATAATAAATTGTTTGCATTCACTTAGGGGCCGATTCACTAAATTCGAGTGAAGGATTCGAAGTAAAAAAAACTTCGAATTTCGAAGTATTTTTTGGGCTACTTCGACCTTCGACTACGACTTCGAATCGAAGGATTCGAACTAAAAATCGTTCGACTATTCGATAGTCGAAGTACTGTCTCTTTAAAAAAAACTTCGACCCCCTAGTTCGGCAGATAAAAGCTACCAAAGTCAATGTTAGCCTATGGGGAAGGTCCCCATAGGCTTGCCTAAGTTTTTTTTGATCGAAGGATATTCCTTCGATCGTTGGATTAAAATCCTTCGAATCGTTCGATCGAAGGAATAATCCTTCGATCGTTCGATCTAATTTTCTGCGCTAAATCCTTCGACTTCGATATTCGAAGTCGAAGGATTTCAATTCCTAGTCGAATATCGAGGGTTAATTAACCTTCAATATTCGACCCATAGTGAATCAGCCCCTTAGATTTGCCATTTTGGAGTTTCTTCTGTTGTTCTTTTTTTTTTATATATATATTTCATGTGCACATGTCTCTTGTCAGTACTGTGTTTTTAAATACTGTACACCTTTCTTTCCGCACCAGGCAATATTTTTGTACTTTGTATAGCCAGCTTGAAGTAAAAATTCTGTAGATCCTTTAGATCCAGGCAGGGGGCGAGGCCATGTCACAGGGGAAGGTCAGTGATGTTGCGGGCAAGGCATACTATGTCATGTGGGTGGGGCTATGACATGGTGATTAGCTGATCAATAAGGGGAGATCCTCCCCAGTTTTCCTTTTTAGGGTAGCTCACCGAAGGGCTTTTCTTAAAATATTCATCTTGTATTTTTTATGTTTTGGGAAAAGTCCTTCAGTGTGACAGAAATGTTGACATAGATGGAATTTTAATAAAAAAAAAAAAACCACTTACATTTCAGTGCGAGACATTCATAATTTACTTGCACAGTTTTTCTTATATAGCAGAACTTGAGCATACACATTTTTTTTGAGTGCACCACCTCTGTGGCTAAAAATAATGTACTGCATAAACAAGGGCATTAACTCAGGGGTAATGACATAATATTGCCTATAGGTCCCTGGTAAAGCCTCACTTGGAGTATGCAGTGCAGTTTTGAGCTCCAGTCTGAAGAGAGATATAAATGAGCTGGAGAGTACATTATAGACAGATAACAGGGAACTTTTTTCCCCATAAACCAGAGGCCACTCCTTTAGACTAGAGAAAAAGAACCTTCATTTGAAGCAACGTAGGTGGTTCTTCACAGTGAGGACAGTAAGGCTGTGGAATGCCCTACTGGATGATATTGTGAAGGCTGATTATATTAATGCCTTTAAAAGGGGCTTGGGAAACTGGGGACCTTTTTGTCACCATACCACAATATATATATATATATATATATTGGTATATTTGACAACAATGATCAGTTGATCTTAGGGTATTTCAATGTAGTCTTTCAATTATGTAATGTTTAACAATGCTCCAATTTGGATTTTAAGCAGCAGAATAAAATTCTAGCATCAAAATAATTTTTTGGCTAGAATGGCCAATGTCCCAAAATGACTTGATACAGTAGCACTGTAATTTGCAAGCTGGAAAGAACTTACTTATGGTATTACGTTTTTTAAAACGGCAATTACTATTTCATAAATACTCTATTGTAATACATTGTTTTTGGCAGATATATATACTGTAAATCTACTGCTCTACTGAGGGGAATATGGCTGATAAACATCATTTATCTTATTACCTTTTATTTATAAAGTGCCAACATATTTTGCAGTGTTGTGCACTGGGGAAATAAAACAACATAGCTTTCAATACAGGACCACAATGACACACACAGTGCAGTGAAAGCTTTGCAGTTTACAGTACAATATATTTACATTTGCATGCAATACACCTGGTATGGCAAAATAAATGTTTTATGTTAATGCATACATAGAGTACATAATGAGGATATATACATCTAATGAAGGAATGAGGATATGTACAAGCTATTGAAGGACATTTTATGAATACAGGTCTGGGATATTATACAAAACTCTTAGGACCAGAGAATAATATGTACTAAATTCACTGGGTGCGCCTAACATTTAGTACTCACCAGTAACTTTGCCTTTCCTTTTGATTTAGGCCAGAGATACACACAGAATTTTCTATGTATTCTATGTGAATGTGCCAACAGAACAAAGGCTAATATGCTCCTGTCTTGTGTGTGGACTGTCAGGTACCGCATTGGTTACCTCATCCTTAGTCAACCAGTCATCTATACAGTATATAAGGGCCCCTTTACCATTTGTATCAGTCATTAGTTGCATTTTTGTATGTAATCGGTATGTTCAGTGTAAACACACATTTATTTTACAGTGCTGTTAGAGCTTTTTTAAATTTTTCAATTAATAATGGGCAAATCTGACCCGTTTCGCTTTGTCAAAAAATCACAAAATGGCGAAAAAAAATCGGCAAAAGCATTGAAGTCTACAGGCCACACATTTTTTTGGACCCCCATTGGGGGTGCATGCAGCTCACTTGGTGCAAATGTGAATGTTTACAGATGCAATTAGCAAAGTCTGCCCTGCGATTTATCACCTGCTCAATGCAGGTGGAGAATAGTCCCTTGTGCCAGACCAGTTGTGTACTTTCAACGCCCAGGACCTCCCCACAAAAAAAAAACTTTTGTGGTGCTTAGTACACACCAGCAGACCCCTCAACCCCTTACTTCCACCCCTTCACTGTCTGCAGCCAGTAAGCAAGCAGGAGGTGTTTTAAAAGTTTATACTGAACTTATTGCACCAGCCTACAGTTTCAGCTTCTCAATAGCAACAATGATCCAGGAATTCAAACTTGTAACAAGGGGTCACCATCTTGGAAAGTGTCTGTGACACTCACATGCTCAGTGGGCTCTGAGCAGCTGTTGAGAATAAGCTAAGGGGTCGTCACAAATTATTAAGCAGAAAATGCGGTTTGCCTGTAATATAAGCTGATGCTACAGGGATGATTATTAAAGTCTGATGCTAATTGCACTGGTTTCTGTGCTCCCATGTAGTAATTATCTGTATTAATAACTAATCAGCCTTATATTGTGACATTTATAATTCTATGTGTACTGTATATTTTGAGTCCGTCCTTAAGCTCAGTTAGTGACAGCAGCAAAGAACATGTGAATGAATCAGCAGGAAATAAGGTGGAGAGCTACTGGGGCATCTCTGGAGACACAGATCTTTACTGCTAAAGGGCTGTAGTTGCCTTGAGCTGGTACAAAAGCCAAAAACACAATGTACAACATTTCTAGACTACTTAATTAGTTGAGCATTAGTTCTCCTTTAAGGACAATGCTTAAAGGGTGGTTTTAATTCATGCAGACATTAAACCCACCTCAATCACTCAATCTTCCCATGTCAGTTAACAGAAAATGCTCTACCTTAAGGGACACTGTCTTACATTTAAGCAAACATGACAAGAAATTAAAGTTTCCAAGTCAGAATATGCAGTGGTTATTATAACATTCTAAGACTAGGTTAAATAAAATATGCTGTAGTGTAAATAAATATTTTTAAACAATGAGTAGTAAGTAAACATAGATGCCCTTGAAATGTCAAAATCTAGGCAAATTTAATTTAAACTAATACCTCTTTTCCACTGGGTATTCTTTATGAACTCAAGTTGGAATGTCACACCATTCATGAATTTCATTTCATGGTCCCTGAACATCACCTAATATTTTCCAACAAACACAGTCCTTACATTTTAGATTTCATAAAGACTACAAATTACTTTTCCCTGGAAACATAAATCCTTCCAGTTTTATTCTATAAATAATCACAGTCATGACAAAGGCGTGATAAACTCTATACAATCAAAAAAGATTCATTTTAACAGAAAAAACTGCTGTGATTTAAAGAAGTATACACATAACAGGACGGCCTACCATTATGGACAATTCAAGTAACGCTTTCAATATAATTTTTATTGCAAGATACTGTATTTTCAGCATAAAAAAGTTAAATACATTGTGTCCATTTAATTTGGGGAAAAATATATATTTACTTGCATACTTCAGACATAAAATACTTGTTACTTTGCTTTAAAATTCCTTCCTGTCTAGGACCCAGAAAGTGATTTTTGTTGTCAGGCCGAAAGTTTTATTGTAAAGGGTCACAAATTGTTGACAGAATTAAAAAATTAAAAATGTAATGTTATCTACATGCATGGGATCCGTTATCCGAAAACCTGTTATCCAAAAAGCTCAAATAATGGAAAGGTCTTTATATTCTCTATAAGGTCTTTATAGATCTCAATTATAATCAAATAATCCAAATTTTTTAAAATGATTCCCTTTTTCTCTGTAATAATAAAACAGTACATTGTACTTGATCCAAACTAAGATATAATTAATTCTTATTGGAAGCAACACAAGCCTATTGGGTTTATTTAATATTTACATGATTTTCTAGTAGACTTAAGATATGAAGATCCAAATTAAGGAAAGATCCATTATATGGAAAACCCCAGGTCCCAAGCATTCTGAATAACAGGTCCCATACCTGTATATTACAAAGTTTTCTCTAGGGTGTGAGCACACAACAAATTTTTAAAAACAGTGAACACAAGTTTAAAATGTGTTCACAAAATAATGTTTTTGTGCACATAGACAAGAAGGAATTACAGGGAACATTGATTACTATGCACCAAATCCACTATTTTGGGATTCAGCCAAATCCTGAATCCTTCACGAAAGATTTGTCCAAATAGCAAACCGAATAGGAACTTTAATTTGCATATGCAAATCAGGCTAGGAAGGGTGAAAGAAAACCTTGTGCATATTTGTAACTTCCTTGTTTGTGTGTCAAAAAGTCATTTGATTTTAAGGATTCGGTTTTGGATTAATCCAGATCTTGCTGAAAAAGGCAGAATCACAAACCAAATCCTGAATTCAGTGCATCCCTAATATATATGTTCAGTTATAATCAATAAAACTAATATTAAACTGCTAGAGGCCTATTTATTAAAATTGGCATTTGTTAAATTTTAGAGTTTTTTTTTTAACTTTAACAAAATCACATAAAAAAAAAACACCATTGTCTAAAGATCCAAAGCATAAACAAATAAAAACGGGGAAGGAATTCATAAAAAGAATACAAAATCCTTGTTTACTTCAAATTTTTTGTGCGTATACAAGGAAAACTACAAAAAATGTTAGTAGTAACTTAATATTTTGAAATTTTATAAGGACAGCACCCATTGACTTCTACGTGACTTCAACAGCTTTTAGATGGCATAGTTACATTACAGTTTTTTACAATTAATAAATATCAGGCCACAAAGGCGCGGGCCTAGGGCAGCAAAATTTCAGGCGTGGCATGCCGCTCAGCCGCATTCTAGGGAGCACTGGGGAGCCGCATCACCCCAGCGTTCCGGCATATGGGTGTGCGAAAAGTGGCGGGCGATAGGAAATCTGGACCTGATAAATATTGAAAAATATTATGTTTTAAAACCATTCTTCACATGCCAGATTTTTAGTGCTGAAAAGTTTGAATCATGAAGAAAAAAAACAAACGTTAATAAATCAGCCCCTTAGTTTGCAGAATATCTACCTATATATAGAATATACAAATATAAGTGCAAACACGTGAGCAATCCCATTATTTATTTTTTTAGTTGTTTTATTCCAAAGTCATATAATTAGGGTTGCCAGCTTTCGCTGTCGGACACTTTGGAAAGGGGACGGAGCGGGTTACATAGGGGAGGAATTAATGAAGTGTAGGAATGTTTTGGTGATGCCAGAGGACAGGCAAGTGATATCAGGGGGCAGGTTTCGATGGGCCAACCCATGATTGACCAAATGGCACATCAATTAGCCTGTCAAGAGTCCTGTCCACTTTTCATACTTTTAAAACCCAGACAGGCTTGGATAGAATTGGATAGCCCATGTAAAAAACAGACAGACAGCAACAAATCCAGATACCAAAATCCTTGCTTTGTTTACCAGCCAATAACATTTACTAAGCATCTGTCAAACATGGATTGTTTTCTAATTTCCCAATTGTTATATACAAAACATATACAAGTTTCGTCTTTAAATCTCAATGCACAAATTTTGCAGCTGGCAGAGAAGCACCTGAACCAAGCTGTGCAGCCTGTGATTTGTTTTAATTTGAATGTCATAATCTGCCAGTCATTAAAACAAATGAATCTCTCCCATCTGAAAAACTCTAGCAGAGATTATGGCAAACATGCCACGGGCCTTAGGCCTGTTATATAGCAGCTTTTTATTTTAACAAAGCTGAACGATATTCGACTTGTAAACAGCGGGTTTACAGCATTGTAAAACATAAGGGGGGCTCAAAAAGCCATATTCTATGTACTGGTAAATTAGGGTTAATGGAATAACATTTATTTATCCTGATCATTTTCAAAGGGGTTATTAATCAATTATGAATTTTTAAAAATGTATTTTGCAAAGCTTTTCGTTTTGACTATAGAAAGTATATATATATATATATATATATATATATATATATATATATATATATATATGGAACGCACTAACCATAAGTCCATTGAGAAACCTGGGTGCCAGTCTGAAATATAATAAATTCTGGAACGAGTGATGGCACTCCAAGGAATTTTGCATCAAGTCAAAAGGTGATTAAATAAACCTTCACTTTGCTTCACAATTTGAGTTGATGCAAAATACCTTGGAGTGCCGTCACTCGTTCAAGTATATATATATATATATATATATATATATATATATATATATATATATATATATATATATATATATATATATATATATATATATATATATATATATATATAATATCAAAACAGGGGGGTTGTGGGATCACTCTAAAGGCTTTAAAGTATATATAAGTATAATAAATGCTATTGCATATGTACCCAAAACAGGGGTTATTTTGTTACAAAGTTATGATCATAAAATTGATAAGCCACCATACCACGTCAAGGTAAACCCCGAATGGCGGTCCCTAACTTGTTTTATATTTTATGTGCATTTTAGCATTACCTGTAATCAATGTCCGTTGAACGCTGTTTTTTCACTGAGGGCTAAATCCTCCCCAGCCAGCAATCAGGCTTTTAAAGGAGAGATATTCCCAAAACAAACGCCCAATTTTAAAAGCATAGGATCACCACTAATTCAAAGGGGGGGTATGGGGTGCTACAACCACTGAAGCTATGCCACAGCTCCTGGCGAAATATACAATATCAAAACAGGGGGGTTGTGGGAGCTCTCTAAAGGCTTTAAAGTATATATAAGTATAATAAATGCTATTGCATATGTACCCAAAACAGGGGTTATTTTGTTACAAAGTTATGATCATAAAATTGATAAGCCACCATACCACGTCAAGGTAAACCCCGAATGGCGGTCCCTAACTTGTTTTATATTTTATGTGCATTCTAGCATTACCTGTAATCAATGTCCGTTGAACGCTGTTTTTTCACTGAGGGCTAAATCCTCCCCAGCCAGCAATCAGGCTTTTAAAGGAGAGATATTCCCAAAACAAACGCCCAATTTTAAAAGCATAGGATCACCACTAATTCAAAGGGGGGGTATGGGGTGCTACAACCACTGAAGCTATGCCACAGCTCCTGGCGAAATATACAATATCAAAACATATCTTTGTAACAAAATAACCCCTGTTTTGGGTACATATGCAATAGCATTTATTATACTTATATATATATATATACTTTAAAGCCTTTAGAGTGCTCCCACAACCCCCCTGTTTTGATTATATATATATATATATATATATATATATATATATATATATATATATATATATATATATATATATAACAAACAAGGGAAAGTTGTGCTCACCACTAGTTTTTAAAAACATTAGGCGGGGGTGCAATGAGGGTGTGACCACAAAATACATATAGACAAATACAAGATTCCTCTGCACTCAACCCATTATCAATATATTTAAGACAGCGACATTTTGTGCATACTGCTACTGAAAAATGCCTTACCCTTTAAACAAAACAGGGATTGTTTGTCCATATATTGCAATATATTTAAGCTGGCCAACTACGTCAAAGTCATCCCATATCTGGCCAGTCCTATGCTCAATTTTCATCTGATTCATTAAGAATTCTATGGTTTAATTATATATTTTATAAAAGGGACGAATACGTTTTACCTGCAACTTACTAGCTGCTTTCAAAGTAAAACTCCCAAACTTGGCTGCCCTTTTATTAGACACCAGTGGGATCACCTGACTATAGTTGGAGGGGGTGGGAGCTACAACATGGAGCTGGTCACTGCTCTTGTAGAACTATAACATAGAATTTTTAATGAATCAGATGAAAATTGAGCATAGGACTGGCCAGATATGGGATGACTTTGACGTAGTTGGCCAGCTTAAATATATTGCAATATATGGACAAACAATCCCTGTTTTGTTTAAAGGGTAAGGCATTTTTCAGTAGCAGTATGCACAAAATGTCGCTGTCTTAAATATATTGATAATGGGTTGAGTGCAGAGGAATCTTGTATTTGTCTATATGTATTTTGTGGTCACACCCTCATTGCACCCCCGCCTAATGTTTTTAAAAACTAGTGGTGAGCACAACTTTCCCTTGTTTGTTATAGTTCTACAAGAGGAGTGACCAGCTCCATGTTGTAGCTCCCACCCCCTCCAACTATAGTCAGGTGATCCCACTGGTGTCTAATAAAAGGGCAGCCAAGTTTGGGAGTTTTACTTTGAAAGCAGCTAGTAAGTTGCAGGTAAAACGTATTCGTCCCTTTTATAAAATGTATAATTAAACCATAGAATTCTTAATGAATCAGATGAAAATTGAGCATAGGACTGGCCAGATATGGGATGACTTTGACGTAGTTGGCCAGCTTAACCCTTTAACCGCCAAGCACGTACGGCATACGTGCTGGCGGTTCAGGGCTCAGGCTGCCAAGAACGTACCATGTACGTTCTCCTGCAGCTGAGCCCTACACTCTGCATCGGCGGCTTTTGCCGCCTCCGCAGAGTGTCAGAAGGGTTGACAGCCCCCTGGGCAACAAGGCTGGGGGGCTGTCGAGTCGGATCTGCGACACGATTGTCGCAGATCCGACTTCAAAGACGAAAATGCGCTGGAAAAAGCGCTGCTGCGTCATACTCACCTCTTCCTTCCTGAACAGCCGCCCACACACTTCCTGCTGCGCAGTAACTCTGCAGACACGCTGTTCTGGCTGCCTCTATCTGTTCCAGCGATCCTCCTGCTACAAAAACGGTAAGTGCACGTTTTTTTTACCCACTTACCTGCATTTACACATACCTACAGTACATTTATACACTTACACAAACATTTTAGTAAAAATTTGTATTTTTTATTTATTTTTTTTTTATTTTAGCACACTTGGTCAATTTTGTACACTTATTTACACTTAATTACATGTATTTGCACACAGACAACTTTTATTAGTGCACAAATATGTATACACAAAAACTCACAAACAGGTTTTTTTTTTTTTTTTTTTACTTATTCATTGTACTGTTTGTTTTGCCTAAAAACATGTTATTTTGACAGCGTGACTATTGGATAATCGATTTCGGCCACTAATTACGCTGTCGGATCAATTATTTTGTTATTTCATTGATGTACGCTATTTTTGTGGTTTTATTGCAATTTTATCCCTGCATTATTGTTCCTTTTGAATCTTTAGTATTGTTTTGCTGTTTGGCGCTTTGGTATAGAAAGATTTATTTTACTTAGTTTGATTCGCCAGAATATATGCTTTCCAAAAATATATAGTTTTCTAGGGGTCTTTTTACATTTTGTGGGTCATACGGCACATAACGCACAGTTGGGGCTCTCTTTTCTGCAGCTTAGTTGGCCAGCGTGAAAATTCATATGCATGTTTTTCATTTGGGGTCCGTACACGCCACATACTTTGGTAAATCTTTGCATATTGGGCATCAAACTATTCAGTAGACCTCTGACGTCCATATTTAGGGTGATTTCTCTTTATACGTAAAACATTGTGTGTGATAAATGCGGCAAACTGCAACAATTTTAGGCGATTTTCAGAAATGTTGTAAAAACCTCTACGTTTAGAAAAGCTTTGCAGTTTGGTAGTTTGGTGTAGAAAGACGTCTTTATCTTTGGTGGATTCGTCAGAATGTGTACTTTCCAAAAACATATGGTTTTCGGGGGTTTTTGCTGTTAGGAGGGTCTTGAGGCACATAATATGAAGTCAATGGTCTATGTTCACAGAAGGCGAATCGGCAGCGGAGTAAATCATATGCACTATTTTCATTTGGGGTCCGCATATGCCAGCTGCCTTGGTATATCAATGCATATTGGGCATCAAACTGTTCAGTAGACCCTTGGCATCAATATTTATGGTGTTTTACAATTGTATGCAAAAAATTGGGTGAAATAAATGCGGCCAATTGCAATATTTTTAGGCAATTTCAAAAATGTAAAAACTGTTGCTTTTATCGCCAAATTTAGGAAAGGCTTGCGACTTGGTACTTTGGAGTACAAAGACATGCATACCCAATTTGGATTCGCGGGGAATGTGTACTTTCCGAAAATATATGGTTTTCTGGGGTGAATGTGCATTTTTCTACCTTTGCTCCCCCCCAAAACTATGTTTATGTGTTGATTTTGCAGTACCTAAAATGACAGACCATATGGGGGTCTTCCTTTTGGGGGTCCTATATGCCACGTGCTTGGGTACACTATACATATTGGGCATCAAACTGTTCAGAGGACCCTAGGCTTTCATATTTGGGGTGATTTCTCTTGATACCTAATAGTATGTGGGTAATACGATGCTGCAGGTTAGAAATTTTGAGGTGACTTTTGGAAATGTCACCAAAATCACCAAATTTGGGAATGGTTTGCGGCTTGGTACTTTGGAATACAAAGACATGCATACTCAATTTAGATTCATGGGAATGTGTACTTTCCGAAAATATATGGTTTTCTTGGGTGAACTTACTTTTTTCTACATTTGCCCCCCTCAAAACAATGTAAATGTGTTGATTTTGCAGTATCTGAAATGACAGACCATATGGGGTTCTTCGTTTTGGGGCCCCTGTATGCCACGTGCTTGGGTACACCTATACATATTGGGCATCAAACTGTTCAGAGGACCCTAAGCTTTCATATTTGGGGTGATTTGTCTTGATACCTAAAAGTATGTGGGTAATACAATGCTGCAGGGTCGAAATTTTGAAGTCATTTTTGGAAATGTCCCCAAAATCACCAAATTTAGGAATGGTTTGCGGCTTGGTACTTTGGAGTACAAAGACATGCATACCCAATTTAGATCCGTGGGAATGTGTACTTTCCGAAAATATATGGTTTTCTGGGGTGAACTTACTTTTTTCTACATTTGCCCCCCTCAAAACAATGTAAATGTGTTGATTTTGCAGTACCTGAAATGACAGACCATATGGGGGTCTTCGTTTTGGGGCCCCTATACGCCACGTGCTTGGGTACACCTATACATATTGGGCATCAAACTGTTCAGAGGACCCCAGGCTTTCATATTTGGGGTGATTTGTCTTGATACCTAAAAGTATGTGGGTAATACGATGCTGCAGGGTCGAAATTTTGAAGTGATTTTTGGAAATGTCCCCAAAATCACCAAATTTAGGAATGGTTTGCGGCTTGGTACTTTGTAGTAGAAAGACATGCATACCCAATTTAGATTCGTGGGAATGTGTACTTTCCGAAAATATATGGTTTTCTGGGGTGAACTTACTTTTTTCTACCTTTGCCCCCCCCAAAACGATGTAAATGTGTTGATTTTGCAGTACCTGAAATGACAGAACATACAAGGGGGGGTCTTCATTTTAGGGCCCCTATATGCCACGTGCTTGGGTACACCTATACATATTGGGCATCAAACTGTTCAGAGGACCCTAGGCTTTCATATTTGGGGTGATTTCTCTGGATACCTAAAAGTATGTGGGTAATACGATGCTGCAGGGTAGATATTTTGAGGTGATTTTTGGAAATGTCACCTAAATCACCAAATTTAGGAATGATTTGCGGCTTGGTACTTTGGCGTAGAAAGACATGCATACCCAATTTGAATTCGTGGGAATGTGTACTTTCCGAAAATATATGGTTTTCTGGGGTGAACTTACTGTTTTCTACTTTTGCCCCCCCAAAACAATGTAAATGTGTTGATTTTGCAGTACCTGAAATGTCAGACTATATGGGGGTCTTCCTTTTAGGGCCCCTATATGCCACATGCTTGGGTACACCTATACATATTGGGCATCAAACTGTTCAGAGGACCCTAGGCTTTCATATTTGGGGTGATTTGTCTTGATACCTAAAAGTATGTGGGTAATACGATGCTGCAGGTTAGATATTTTGAGGTGATTTTTGGAAATGTCACCTAAATCACCAAATTTAGGAATGATTTGCGGCTTGGTACTTTGGCGTAGAAAGACATGCATACCCAATTTGGATTTGTGGGAATGTGTACTTTCCGAAAATATATGGTTTTCTGGGGTGAACTTACTGTTTTCTACTTTTGCCCCCCCCAAAACGATGTAAATGTGTTGATTTTGCAGTACCTGAAATGACAGACTATATGGGGGTCTTGCTTTTGGGGCCCCTGTATGCCACGTGCTTGGGTACACCTATACATATCGGGCATCAAACTGTTCAGAGGACCCTAGGCTTTCATATTTGGGGTGATTTCTCTTGATACCTAAAAGTATGTGGGTAATACGATGCTGCAGGGTAGATATTTTGAGGTGATTTTTGGAAATGTCACCAAAATCACCAAATTTAGGAATGATTTGCGGCTTGGTACTTTGGCGTAGAAAGACATGCATACCCAATTTGGATTCGTGGAAATGTGTACTTTCCGAAAATATATGGTTTTCTGGGGTGAACTTACTGTTTTCTACTTTTGCCCCCCCCCCCAAAACAATGTAAATGTGTTGATTTTGCAGTACCTGAAATGTCAAGACTATATGGGGGTCTTCTTTTTAGGGCCCCTATATGCCACGTGCTTGGGTACACCTATACATATTGGGCATCAAACTGTTCAGAGGACCCTAGGCTTTCATATTTGGGGTGATTTCTCTTGATACCTAAAAGTATGTGGGTAATACGATGCTGCAGGGTAGATATTTTGAGGTGATTTTTGGAAATGTCACCAAAATCACCAAATTTAGGAATGATTTGCGGCTTGGTACTTTGGAGTACAAAGACATGCATACCCAATTTAGATTCGTGGCAATGTGTAATTTCCGAAAATATATGGTTTTCTGGGGTGAACTTACTTTTTTCTACATTTGCCCCCCTCAAAACTATGTAAATGTGTTGATTTTGAAGTATCTGAAATGACAGACCATATGGGGGTCTTCCTTTTCAGGCCCCTATATGCCACTTGCTTGGGTACACCTATACATATTGGGCATCAAACTGTTCAGAGGACCCTAGGCTTTCATATTTGGGGTGATTTCTCTTGATACCTAAAAGTATGTGGGTAATACGATGCTGCAGGGTAGAAATTTTTAGGTGATTTTTGGAAATGTCGCCAAAATCACCAAATTTAGGAATGGTTTGCCGCTTGGTACTTTGGTGTAGAAAGACATGCATACCCAATTTGGATTCAGGGGAATGTGTACTTTCCAAAAATATATGGTTTTCTGGGGTGAACGTACTTTTTTCTACCTTTGCCGCCCCCCAAAACGATGTAAATGTGTTGATTTTGCAGTATCTGAAATGACAGAACAAACGGGTGGTCTTCCTTTTGGGGCCTCCTATGCCACGTGCTTGGGTACATCTATTCATATTGGGCATCAAACTGTTCAGTGGACCCAGAATTTTATATTTGGGGTGTTTTACATTGATACCTAATGATGTGTGGGAGATATGTTGCTGTAGAGTGGAAGCTTTGAGGTCATTTTTCAAAAAATTCACCAATTTCTATAAAACATTATAACTTTAGGAAACAATTGCAACTTGGTGGTTTGGAGTACAAAGATATTTCTACCCATTTTTGATTCACCAGAATCTGTTCTTTCTAGTAATGGGTAGTTTTCTAGGGTAAACCTACTGTTAGCGGAATGTTTGGCCTTGAAATCAAAAGTATGCCGTTTGGGGAGTGTTGCTTTGGAAATTTGGTTGTGTACTGCTTGTAGATTTTGAGCTATACAAGTGAGAAATCTCCATAAAACTATATATATTTGGTATTGTCGCGTTCAGGAGACATAGACCTTTCTAAATCGGCTGTGTTCTCGTACATAAAATGAATGATGTTTCTGATATATGTGATTGTTCTTCGTGCAACATGATTTTTTTCATTTTTTTTGACACTTAGAATCCAATATTTTTTTAGAGAAGTAGAATTACACCAAAATTCTTGCATATTGTGAAAGTTCAGGTTGTCCTGAAAAAAACAATATATTGTTTTCCTGGGTTAACTAAAAGACCACCCCAGGAAAGGCCCTTAAAGTGAAAGAGTGCAAAATATCTAAAAACTTCTTGGCAGTAGATGTTCGCATCTAGGACAAAACGGCTGGCAGGGAAAGGGTTAAATATATTGCAATATATGGACAAACAATCCCTGTTTTGTTTAAAGGGTAAGGCATTTTTCAGTAGCAGTATGCACAAAATGTCGCTGTCTTAAATATATTGATAATGGGTTGAGTGCAGAGGAATCTTGTATTTGTCTATATGTATTTTGTGGTCACACCCTCATTGCACCCCCGCCTAATGTTTTTAAAAACTAGTGGTGAGCACAACTTTCCCTTGTTTGTTATAGTTCTACAAGAGCAGTGACCAGCTCCATGTTGTAGCTCCCACCCCCTCCAACTATAGTCAGGTGATCCCACTGGTGTCTAATAAAAGGGCAGCCAAGTTTGGGAGTTTTACTTTGAAAGCAGCTAGTAAGTTGCAGGTAAAACGTATTCGTCCCTTTTATAAAATGTATAATTAAACCATAGAATTCTTAATGAATCAGATGAAAATTGAGCATAGGACTGGCCAGATATGGGATGACTTATATATATTGCAATATATGGACAAACAATCCCTGTTTTGTTTAAAGGGTAAGGCATTTTTCAGTAGCAGTATGCACAAAATGTCGCTGTCTTAAATATATTGATAATGGGTTGAGTGCAGAGGAATCTTGTATTTGTCTATATATATATATATATATATATATATATATATATATATATATATATATATATATATATATATATATATATATATATTTGGCTCATGCTATTGGAAATGTATATACTTGCAAGCTGTTAAACCTCCTTGGTTTTGGAAAATGCAGTTAGTTTTATACTAGTGATGGCTAGGCTGGTACCCTTCTTATTGTAGGTCACCAATAAGGATTATCTAAAAACTCCTCCTGTAGGAAGCTGGCAAGAATTTTTTCACAGGTTTAAAAATGCCTCCTTTCTTTAGTCACTGTTTCATCATGCCAGATATATATAGAAGGTTCCATTCTTGCATTTATTGGTAACAGATTGCTAATGTGTATTATTTAGGTTGTGGGAATCTGTTCATTATCTTCTCTAAATATTATTTTTATATATTATTATAACTGTCTTACAGCATAAGAATAAAGATATCTAGGAAGAGTAGGAATCATTGAAGCATAGCCCAATATGTATTTTTAAACATGTAAAGAGAAACAGAGAGGCATATTTATAAAGCTGTATTAAAAAAAAGCAGTGTTTCAATTGATTGCAGTACACTGGGTAAAAGCAGAGGTTTCCAGACTTCTGAGAAGATTAAGCTCTGTAATGCAGGTTGGCATTTGTATAGTAGGGGTGGTGGATTCTGGTGTACAAAATGGTGCTAGATTTAAAATACAAAATTTTTTTTTTATTGGCAACTGCCTTTGTCCCATTGATTTATATGGGTTTTGCCAGGTCTGCAATAGTATAAATAATGCTTTTAGTCTGGAATTAATAATTGACCCATATTTATAACTACTGTAATGGTTTATTTAGATGAAGTGGTGCTTCACACAAGTTATTTTATCCAACACTGTTGAGACCAAAACTGTTTGCGAACCAACATCCGCCACAAGTTGCCAGTATTCTCGTTTTTTAGCAGAAACGACAATACACCAAGGAAATGCCATATTGTTAAACTCTATAGAATCCACAGGTTTGGAAATACACCACTGAAATACGCAGTGTATTTTCCATATGACGGCTACACTCCCCCGAGATGGAATGCACATTATATTTAACATGTATATTGCTGTTCCCCATGGCTTTTTTTCCATAAAAGTTTAATAAAATCCTTCAGAACGGCATTGTGGGGAATGAGAAAAACCAAAGATGAATGTTGGGAAAATAAAACTACAGGCTGAAAAAACGCACATTATTATGCGCATGTGGGCGTATTTATGCTCGACCGCGCGTTTTTTAAAAAGCCACGTAAAAACCCTGTGTGGCCTCTCCCTTAGTATCAGCGCTTTTGAGCTCTTCTGTGCCACTCTTCATGCAAAGGTCTGAGCGACATCCATAACACTAGCCACTAGGGGGCTAGTGGATGTGACTTTCTCTTTAGGAGGGGGGTTTAGTTCTACTTTAAGTTAACTTTAGTATGTTATAAAGTAGCAAATTCTGAGCAACTTTTCAAATGGTCTTCATTTTTTCAATAGTTTTTAATAGTTTTCGAATTATCTGCCTTTTTCTTCTAACTCTTCAGCTTTGAAATGCGGGTCACTTACCCCATCTAAATGCTCTGTAAGACTATATATATATTGTTATTGCTACTTTGTATTACTTATCTTTCAATTCAGGACCTCTCCTATTCATATTCCAGTCTTTTATTCAAATCAGTGCATGGTTAATAGGTACATTTGGACCCTAGTTACCATATTGCTGAAATTGCAAACTGGATAGCTGCAAATAGAAAGCTAGAACAACTCAAAAACCACAATTAATAAAAAAAACAATTGCAAATTGCTTCAGAATATTACTCTCTATATACTAAACGTTAACTCTAAGGTGATTATCCCTTTCACTGTCTTGCAAAAGTGCTTATTGGAGCAACCCCAAGCAATTTTACAATTTTAAAAATAAAATATGCTCTTTATATAACTATTTGATACCGACACAATGGTAGTTTTGAGGAAAACAGACTCAGCTTTAAGTTTTTTGGAGAAAATATAAACCAGCTTTGCATGATGTTCAGGAGTTATTTTAGCCCAATCTGCAAAGCGGATTTGCTTCAAGTACTCCAAGCGAGCTCAATGATGCTTGTGAACTTTTATTTTCAAATGGTACCATGAATTCTCAGTTGGATCAGACCTGGTCTTTGGCTACTGCAGGAGATTAACCTTTTTATCTCTGAGCCACTCTCTTGGGAATTTACATTTTTATCCAAGCTTCAATATTAATCATGTTGATACATGTTCTCTTGCGATATTTCCCTGTTTTTTGCTACATTAGACTATACTTTAAAAAGAAGGCAATAGTAGCTCTGGACTGGTATAAAACCAAAACTAAGGGGTTTCCAATATTTCTAAAAAGCTATAAAAAATGTCAGATGTCTTAAGTGTAAAAACCACAATGCTAAAAAGCCTTTAATGCTAAACTTCCCCATTAAAAGTTGTCGATGTGCTGTAGAAGTTAATGGGAGGCACACTGATCCTATTGGACCACTTTTAAACCAGAATATTTTTTGATTTTCGGATTCTTTTAGAGGTTTTTGAGGTATTTTTTCGTTCATAACTTTTTCATTTGCACTAAAATCTTGACTTTTAATAAATTCAATGGTTTTAGAATTTGTGAGTTTAGTCGTGGTTTCACTCCTCTGTGTGTTCTACAAGACACAGTCAAAACCCCAATTTTAATTATTTTGAAGATACCATAGCATAAAACAATATCACATTAAATACTAATTGAGTTTCAGTGCTATAAAATAAAAATATCACAGACAGAAACAGGTACAGTTTAATTATGGCTTGTTAAAAGCAAGATTATGACTGAGGCAGGAAATATGTTGTTCACCTACTATATAAATATGAAAATTATCATTGCGCAAATACAGTCTTATAATATATAGGAGTATATTTATCAAAAAGTGAAGTTAGAGATCGCCACAGTCCTCTAGTGTGAAATTCAGCCACTTTCCATTCATTTCTATGTTTTTGAAAGGTGTATTTATCAAAGGATTAACTTTCACCCATTGTTAAATACACTAAAAATCCCCTAGAAATGAATGGAGAATGGCAGAATTTCACTATAGAGGACTGTGGCTATCTCTAACTTTCCTTTTTGATAAATATACCCCCACAGTGTCTGCCTAATGTTTTTTGGATATTATATGAATAATAACAAAATTCTTCTTGATGGGAAGTAAATCCATCTAGCACAGTGATCCCCAACCAGTAGCTCGTGAGCAACATGTTGCTCCCCAAACCCTTGGATGTTGCTCTCAGTGGCCTCAAAGTATTTGATTATTTTTTAATTTCTGTTTTGGAGGCAAGTTTTGATTGCATATATAACAGATGTACTACTAAACTGAACCTCCTGTAGGCTGCCAGTCCACATAGGGGATACCAGTAGCCAATCACATCTATTTTTTGGCTCCATACAGGAACATTTTTCATGCTTGTGTTACTCCCCTGCTCTTTTTACATCTGATTGTTGCTCACAGGTGAAAAAGGTTGGGGATCCCTGATCTAGCATATAGATACATTGATCACGTTAATTAATGTAAATGTAAATGCCTTTCCATGCCATAATCCTAAAAAATGAATACATCTATAAGCAGCCTAATCTGTATGGGACCTGCCACTATAATCCAACCTGACTGAACTGTGAGACCTTGTGGGCATCCTGGCAGGTTAAATCCAACCTAGCATGTGTCAATTTAGAACGCTAATGGATGACATTTTACGGTTTACTGTACGCACTGTTAATGGCACGTATTAGCAGGTCTCTCAAAACAAAACTGATGCTGAATAAAGACAAACATCTATGACCATTGAACTTTTGCCCATATAATTAATGTCTAATTTTTATTTGATCCACAGGAAGGTGAAGAACAATTGAATCTATTTGCCAACTGAATCAGAGGAGTAATACATAATAAAAAAGTAACACCCAAAAATCTAAAGGTCTTAATACACTGACATGCCTATACCATTAAAAACCTTAGAAATACAACAGAAGAGGGTGCTTCAGGGCAAGTCAAGTGTCGACAATGATATTTTAATACAGAGAAACCTGTGCAAAACACACTCCAGGAAACAGATTTCAAGCCCCAAAGAAATAACTTAAATATATGGTATATTGCCTCAGTCTTGGTCACCAATAATCCAGTAAGCACAGCCTCTTTATAGGTTGGTCAAACCGATCAAAAGTCTTCATAGTAACTAAAAAGAAGGGTGCACTCCCTGGTGTAATATAGTCACACAAATGTATTAAAGCAATAACATTGCATTTACAAGATTATAGTGACAAATACACTCATCCAAAGTCAATGCAGCAATGTCCAACATGTTTTATCATGGTAGACTTCATCAGGGGAAGAAAATGTACTCCAAAGCTTGCATTGCCCTTCTTTTTATTTACCATTAAAAATGTTCCCATTATGTTAACCTTTTTTTTTTCTAAAAGTTTTTAATTCATTGTTCCCACTAGCCCCCCTGTATATGCTGAAGTCAGACGCTGTGATAAAACCCTCTCCTGTGGGTGCATCACATAGATCTTGGGTGTTGTATTGAGACCCAAATGGCTGTGGAAGTGAATTTGATTTAAAAAAATAAATAAATAAACATAGAGGTATTAGTGTTAAAAAATAGGGCTATGAAAAATAACTAAATCTTATTCAGCTTCTCTGCTGCATCCTATAGAATGAAAACCTAGTAGATAAAATACTTTTGCTGCAGAGATGTATTTGACTCTAAATACAAACACTTGTCAAAATCTTAGACTTCCAGCACAACCCTTGATACTCCTTGTCATAGCAGTATAACGATAGGAATGAAAACCAGGTTGCTTTTGTTTGAAAGACTACCTTCAGAATAACAAGTTGAATTCTCTGCAGTGCTGAAGATCATTTTAATTAGCTAAATCAGCAAAGATAACATTATCGGCAACATAACACTGATGTGCACTTATCTAACAAGTACAGTGTCACTAGAAAAAGAATGCTTATAAAATGTACAGTGAAATATGCTTCTTTAGCCAATTAGGTTTCAAACAGTGCATTTAATTCAATTTCATTATTACAACCATTCCTCATGTGTATTTTCCTAAACACATTTACTTTTACAGTATGGTTACTATTTGTACAGATGGTTATAAGTCAAATCAAATACTATTGTCATGATCCACCATTTCCTAAAATGATTTCCAAATTATCTTCCTACTGCATAGCTTTAACCAAACTCCAATCTCAGGTTGTTAATATTTTCATAGTTTTCCATTTAATGCATTCGGCTAAATGATTAATTTTAATGTCCCTTCAGTAAATTAAATTAGCTAGGAATGTAAGAACTAACAAATTAAATGCAGCTGTGATTTTTGCAGAGATATCAAGCGTATTAACATTCCTTGCTTTAGTTAAAATGCAGGTACATAAATGCATGAAAAACACAAAATGGAGACAGCTGAAGTTCCGTAATTAGGATTTCTCTAAATTAAAAGCTTGCCAAATACAATTTTAAGATACCATAGTGCCATCTGCTGACATTGTGTGGTATTACATAGAGGGAGTTTAGCTAGTCCATGACCTTCCTTTATTTTAGAGCCTAAAGATAAACTGCATTTTGCCATTTTACTGTAAAGTATAAAAAAATTTGTGTTGAAACAGCTGGACAACTAAATGGACTAAGGCTATAGGCACACAGCCTGCATATTTTTGTAGGCTGCGAAAATGAGATCTATTCAGTGTCCCAGCTCCATTGATTTGAATCCGATCAGCTGGTGTGTGCTCACAAACAGCGGAGCTGCAGCTGAGGTCAGTCACTGTGTGTGAATACACACAGGCCTATCAGATTCAAATCAATGGAGTAGGGACACTGAGCATAACTATTTACTTACCCCTCGGTGCAGATTCAGGGCATCGGAGTTCTTCTTTTCTTCGGTAATCTTCGGGAATAGAGCAGCCTAACGTCGCATTCACAGTTGGAGCAATCTTCTGCTTCGTGACAACTGCACATGCACCGAGGTGAGTCCTTTAGGCAAGAGCTGGCTGAACCCACGGGACACAGACAGGAACAGGGTGACGAGGGCGTAGAGTCACAACAGGATGGGGAACAGACTGAACAGAATCAAGGACGGAGCCGGCGTAGGTCAGATCAGGAGACAGGAGCAGACTGGATTAGGACTGGACAGTACGGGCGTAGATCAGATCAGGAGACAGGAGCAGACCAGAAGTATAGGACAGGACGGTGCGAGCATAGATCAGATCAGGAGACAGGAGCAGACTACAAGTATACAACAGGACAGTGCGGGCGTAGATCAGATCAGGAGCAGACTAGAAGGATAGGACAGGATGGTGCGGGTGTAGATCAGGAGCAGACTTGAGATTGGGAGCAGGAGGACTGGATAGCGGGAGGACTGGATAGTGGGAGGACTGGATAGTGGGAGGACTGGAGAAGATAGCAGGAGAGGACGGGATAGCCAGAGAGGGGACTGGATAGCCGGAGAGAGAGGAAAGGGTAGAGCAAGATGCAGAGCGAGACGAGGGAAGATATAGACAGGGTACAATAAGAACAGAACAGGAAGCAGGAACCAGAAAAGCAAGGTCAGGTCAAGGCAAACAAGGCGGGGTTAAAGCAAGGAAAGATCAAGGTTTAAAGCAGGACCGAAGCAGAACTGCAAAGAGAAGGTAAGGCAGATCAAGACAAGGTTCAGAGCCAGGCAGGACAAGACAGGGAAGGATTCAGACAAGGCAAGGTAAGGCAGAATAGGAAGGAGGCCAGAACAGGAACCCTTAGCTAGGGTCCCTAGCAAAGGTCCCTGGCTCTAATGCCTGTAGAGCTTGACCGTTTTTTTATGAACAAATATTAAACTAAAATTAAACAGATTTTTATGAACATGAATTACTTCCTACATGCATTACATATATAATTTATAATTCATATGATGCTTCCAACTCTGGCACCAGAATACAGCAAAAGGGAGAAGAGCATTGAAAGGTATTGCTAGGCTGGAGTGTCACTGATTTGCTCCATAAAGTAATTTACTCTTTATACAGTATATATATTTCAGCCTATGCTGATATATATATATATATATATACAAATAGGGCAGATTTACTAAGGTTCAAATGGTAAATTGACATGCAAAAAAGTTTTTTTTTTCAGAGGTAAACTGGGATTCAGAAAGACAATGATAACACACCAAGGAGTATCTGAATGGCAAACGTGAGGAAAGACAACACAGCAAGTTGCCAGAATAAAGAAAATAAGAAAACAGCATTGGGAAGGTGAAAGGACAAACAATCAACAATAAAATGAACAGCAAAACATTATAACAGAGCAAAAAGACGGAGAATGAAAACAGCAAGACAGTGGCATTAGTGGGTATAGTGATAAATTCCAGGAAGGTACTCTCGATCCTTTAAACAGCTCCACCAGTTTTATTTCCAAGCATATAAATCCATTTGCTTACCTCAATTACAGATACACTTTCACTGAGCTCTGTCCCATGTGCAGCCTACAGACCTTAATAATTTAGCATGCCTGTGTTGAATGATAAAAAAATAGTATTAGAAGTGTTACCAATAAATACATCATTACTTTAGTTGATTTCAGCAAAACCTGTGCTCGTAATAAATCTACTTTTCAAAATTTTTTGTCATAAAAGTTGACAGGTTACCTACTAGAAAATTAACGAACTATCAAATACAAGCCTGTTTCCAAAACACTGTGTGAAATGTCAATAAAATGTTTTACCAATTGGCAACAGGTCAGTAAAATTATCATTTACTTATCAGGGGATAGTGAATCAATTGTGATCACCTGCTACCAGATCAGTCAAATGCTTTATGAGGTGTAGGCAATCTTACCAATAACACATATCTTATTGGTTTGCCTGTATAACAGCTTATCAGTACCCTATATTTTTTATGATCCCCACAGATATTTTAACTCTACATGAACATGTTAAAAAATATCAAGCATTACTTACACATCCCAGTTTGGTGCTCCTTGTTGGTGATGTATTTGCATAGAGAACAAACAAAGTGGAGAATTCCTATCATACTTACCGTAATTCTCTTTTCCTGGCCACTCTCCATATCAGCATTACAACCGGGAGCTCCTCCAATCCCCGCCCATAGACCAGAAACGTCCCTCCCTCTAAATCTTTAAATCCCCTCTGGAGACCACCTACCTTGTCTAATACCAAGCATCTGTACTTGCCTGGGGGGGAAATGCTGATACGGAGAGTGGCCAGGAAAAGAGAATTACGGTAAGTATGATAGGAATTCTCCACTTTCCTGGCCACTCCATATCAGCATTACAACCGGATATACCGAGCCATACATTCCCTAGGGTGGGAAAAAAACATAACCAATAATGTTGCAAAAATCTTTTTAATAACTAGAGAAAGCCAGGTGGGCTCCTGTTGCAAAGGCATGGTTACTTGAAGAGGACAAATCCAAACTGTAATGTTTGATGAAGGTTCGAGTCGAAGACCACGAGGCGACTTCAGATATTTGTGCTGCTGGCACATCTGCTAAGGCTGCCCAAGAAGAAGAGATTGCCCTGGTCGAGTGAGCCGTCAGACCCTCTGGAGCTAGCTTGCCCTGGGTTTGGTAGGCCTTGGAAATGCAGAGGGTAATCCACCTGCTGATGGTTGAAGAGGCAGCAGCTTGTCCCTTCCTACCTCCCGCTGGGACTACAAATAGTCTGTCGGTTTTTCTAAAAGGACGTGAGACCTCCAGGTAACGCTTGAGACATCGTACTGGATCAATTTTCTCTAGCTCCTTATGCCCTTGTATATCCTCCGGAAAAATGGGAAGAGTGAGCTCTTTTTTCAAGTGAAAGGTTGATACAACTTTAGAAAGGAAGGATTTAACCGGCTTTAAGATAACCTTATCATGCAGGAATGAGATGTGATCCTGAGCACAGGAGAGAGCCTGTAGTTCTCCAACTCTGCTTGCCGAAGCTATGGCCAACAGGAATAAGGTCTTGAGCGTAAGAAGCCAAAAATAAATTGATTCCAATGGTTCAAAGGGTGGTGAGGATAGGGCACCTAGGACTAATGGAAGACTCCAAGTAGGTAGCGTTTTTACCCTAGGAGGCCTGATTTTTAGAATGGCTTTGAAAAATCTCTGTACTGTTGGGTCCCCAGCCCAGGATGTTCCTGAGATAGCTGAAATGGCTGCGGTATGAGATCTTAGGGTTCTGTACTGTAGACCTTTTTCTAGACCAGATTGGAGGAAACCTAGGACGTGAGGGAGTGATAATTCTTCCCCTGAAAAACCACTTTGGATGCACCACAGCTGGAATCTTTCCCAGATCCTATTATATGAGGATGATGTGGATGGTTTTCTTGCCTTTAGTAGAGTGTCTACTACTCCTCTTGGAAGATCTAAATTTCCCAGTCTCTTGCGCTCAATCTCCAGGCCCGAAGGGATAAAGCTGCTGGATTTGGGTGAAGAATGGGTCCCTGGTTCAACAGATCCCTCCTTTTGGGAAGTGACCATGGAGCAGCTACTGATAGTTTCAGTAACAATGGGTACCATGGCCTGCGAGGCCAGTTTGGCGCGATCAGGATCAATTCGATTCAGGATCAAGTCCTCAGAATAAGAGGAAATGGTGGGAAGGCATAGGCTATGTTGAAGGACCAGTTCTGAATCAGGGCATCTGAGCCCTGGGCCGTCGGGTAAAATTTTCTTGAAAAAAACATTGGAAGTTTTGCATTGAGATGTGATGCCATGAGATCGATCTCTGGAAGGCCCCATTTTACTACCAGAGTCTGAAAGACCTCCTGATTCAAGGACCACTCGTGACTTGACATGCAGTTCCGACTTAGGAAGTCTGCTTCTATGTTGCTCTTCCCTGGGAGATGCTCCGCAGTTAGTAAGACCAGGTTCTTCTCTGCCCACTGAAGGATGGGTTGAACTTCCTGGAGTAAGGACTTGCTCTTGGTGCCCCCTTGTCTCTTTACATAAGCTACTGCTGTAGTATTGTCTATTAAGATCTTGACCGAGGACCCCTTTAGAACTTTGGCAAAGGCAAACTTCTCCTATTTCCAGGATATTCGAGGGGACTCCAATCTGACGTGAAGGCCATTTTCCCTGTACCCATCTCGCTTCTAGCCGGGCTCCCCAGCCCCAGGTTGATGCATCGGTGGTTAAGATCTTCCATCGAGGTTGAGATAACGGAAAACCTTTCCTCAAATTCTCCTCCAAGGTCCACCAGAGGAGAGATTCCTTGAAATGAAGTGGTAAATTGATTAACTGTTCCCAGTTTTTTTGTTGCCTGTCCCATTGGTCCAGGAACAGATGTTGTGTTGGTCTCATATGCCACCGTGCCCATTGAGTTACCGGAATTGTTGATGCCATAGAGCCCAACAAGGACATCAGGTCCCTGGCTGTGGCTTGACTCATTGTCATAAAACGAGAAGCAAGCTCGATGATTACTGTCATCTTCTGAGGTGGAAGTGAGACTGAATTCTCCCGTGTGTTGAACCAGGCTCCTAGATAGGTTAGGGACTGAGATGGAACTAATTGACTCTTTTCTGCATTGATCAGCCACCCATGAGAAATGAGGAAGTTTAGGACTTGATCTCGAGAATTGAGCAGATCTTCCTGGTTTTTTGCGGACAGGAGAATGTCGTCCAAATAATGCCATATGGAAATTCCTTTTAGCCTGAGTGCTGCGATTAAGGTGACTAAAATCTTTGAGAAAACCCTGGGAGCGGTGGCTAGACCGAAAGGTAGGCATTGAAATTGGAAATGTCTTCCCCCAATGGCGAAGCGCAGGAACCTTTGATGTGAGGATGCTACCAGAATATGCAGGTATGCGTCTCTTAGGTCGATGGAAAGAAGCCAGTCTCCTGGAAAAACTGCAGCAATGATAGAAAAAATGGATTCCATTTTGAACTTTTGGATGCTCAAGAACTTGTTTATGAACTTTAGATCCAATATGGGTCTCCATCCCCCTGAATTCTTTTTTACCAAAAAAAGTACTGAATAGAATCCTTTTTTCCTTTCCGCTTGTGGAACTGGAGAGATGACTTTCTCCTCTACTAGCCATTGTAAATGATGGTCTAAGGCTTTTCTTTTTTCCCCTTTTTTGGGGTCTGAAGAAATGGTGAAATGGTCTTCTGTTGGAATGGAAATGAAAAAATAGCCCCTTTGTAGGATATCTAGTACCCACTGGTCTGAAATAGTGGTGCGCCAAACTTTCAGAAAATCTGCTAGCCTGGCCCCTACTTTTTCTCTGGAGGACGGATAGTCAGGAGGGTCTTTTGGCAAACTGGGAGACCTTAGATCTGTCTCCTCTGAAGGCTGCTTGTCCCTTCTTCCATGCAAAGGGTTTTTGACTCTCAATTCCTGGTCTGGAGACCTGACGGCCATAACCCGTTTTCCCTGAGCCACGAAAAATGGAAGATCTGAAGTGAGAAAATCTGGGGTTGTAATTCTTTTTCCTCTCTTGAGGTAAGAAAAGGCTTTTTCCCCCCGAGGCTTTTGTAATAACATCGTCTAATTTAGGTCCAAAAAGACGCAAACCCTAAAAAAGGGCAAGGTGCAAAGGCTCATCTTGGAAGACACATCTGCTGACCAGGATCTGAGCCAGAGAGCTCGTCTAGCGGCCACAGACATGGCCATGGATCTGGCTGCCAGTCTGGTGAGATTCACTGCTCCCTCTGAAATAAATCCAGTGGCCAGCTTTAGTTCGGACAGGCTAGAGGAGATCTCTTTTTTGTCTACTCCATCAGACAAGGCTTTATCGATTCCCTCTATCCAGAAAGACATGGCTTTAGCTACCGAAATAAGAGCTACCGCTAGTTTGCATGCAGCTCCTGCTACCAAGAAACCTTTTTTGAGATCTGAGTCTGCTCGCCTATCCATGGGGTCCCTAAGAGCAGAGCTGTCATCGATTGGCAGGGTGGTTTTCTTAGCCAGGTGAATGACTGCTGGATCTACTGCAGGGGCTGTAACCCAGTCTTTGACCTCTGGGTCTTTGAAAGGGTACATTTTGGTGAACCTGGTTCCCTGAGACACCAAAGACACCTTTTTTGCCGCCTTCTGCCATTCGGCTTTGATGAGGTCGGAAACCTCTTGAAAGAGAGGAAAAACGTGTCTGTTTGAAGAAGAAGAGGGCAAAACTTTACGGGCAGTAGAGCCTGACAATTCTTCTTCCACCCCCAAGGTTTGCTTAACCGCTTTTATGAGCGGAGCGACCAATGCCAGATCAAAAGTATCCTGGGAACCATCAGCCTCTTCCTCAGAATCCAATAAAGAATCTGAAAGATGTTCGGGTGATAAAAATTCCTCATCCGAAGAATCTTCTGCTGTAATACCTGTATTACCAGTATTCCTAGTTTTAGAAGTCAACCCTTGACTTTCCTCATTTTCGGGGGCCAGAGTAGGAAAAGAAGAAGCTGAACAGCAAAAATCCCTCCAGCAGGTTTTGCAAGATTTTTTGCCTTCTAGAGGAGTATTAAAACAACCCATGCATTCCAAGAAAGTTAGATTGGAGGCTTTGACTTTACGTTTTCTTGAGGAGACATCATCAGGCAAGCTGCAAGACACAAAATGCCTTAGTGAAAATAGAGAGAAAGACAGAATAAGAAGAAAGGAAAAATTGAAACATGGAAAAATGGAAAAATGGAGGGACCTACCTAGCTTGTAGGGCAGAGGCACCTGAGGCAGAGGAGTCCATGATGAAAAATAACCCTGCAGAAGGGCCTATAAGAACAGCATAGAAGGCTTAGAAATAAGTGAAGACAAGCTAAAAAATCCCTGCTCAGACAGCTTTTCCCCGCTCCTCTTACCTGTACTGTGTCACGAAGAAAATACTCGAACCTCAGTGGAACTGGAGCAGACTGGAACTGGCAGCATGAACGCTTGTTAACACAGGTTTATAAAGGTGCGCGCAAGCATGAAGAGGAAGGGGAAGTCGGGTAGGGATTATTGCCCAAAAGTAAAATGGCCGCCGCCTGCAGAGTGACAGGATCTGACCGCTGGTTTCCCACAACCAAGATGGCCGCCGCCATTCCTCTGCAGACATTGAGCGCCGACGCTAAGGGAGCGCAGCTTCCACCTCCAAACCGCATCCCAACTGGAAACAAGGGGAAACGGCCTGAATGAGGCAGCGCACAGAACGGATCTCTCCTATACTGAAGGGCTGCGCAAAGGACAGACAGCCTCTGGGTATGGAAGGCTCGTGGGTGACGAAGGGGGAGGAGAGGGAGAGGGAGAATAGATCCACTGCTCCCTCCCAACAAGAAACCCTTAATTGCTTACAAGGAAAAGAAGGGCTCGAATGTCAGAGGCTACCTAAAAGGGTTACCTCCCTGACATAGCCTCTAAAGACAGAGAAAAAATCCCAAGAGGGATATTCTCTGTAACTATCTGTCCCAGCCATAACAAGGCAGGGAGGAAGATGAAACACTCATGCCATTCCACCTCAGGAAGTTCTTAACTTGCCCAGGGGATCTTTAACAAACTAGGAGGAACCTCCGGTCAGCAAGGACAGAAAGAAAAAAGACAAGGTAGGTGGTCTCCAGAGGGGATTTAAAGATTTAGAGGGAGGGACGTTTCTGGTCTATGGGCGGGGATGGGAGGAGCTCCCGGTTGTAATGCTGATATGGAGTGGCCAGGAAAGATATAATGTAAGAACATACCTCCCAACTGTCCCGTTTTTCGCAGGACAGTCCCTATTTAGACTCAACCCGCAGTCTTGTTTGTTACCGAATCTCCTGACTTTCTCTTTCATCTCCTGCACTGAACAGCCGGAAAAAGATACAAAGTTTCTAACTTAATTGGCTTTTGACAGAGAGCCCAGAATATGTGGCAGCCACACTTAGCTACTTTTGTAACAATTTAAGATAAGCAAAATAAACTATTGTAACCATTTAAGATAAGCAGGTCTCTTGGGGAAACTGACTTGCAGCCTAACAGGCAATTCACCTTCATTAGCAAAACTGTAATAACACATAAAAAACACAGAAATGTGTTCAAACCTTCATAACCTGGCAAATTTTGTAAAACGAACATGATAATTAGGAGATGTGGCCATAAAAATAGGTGTGGTCAAAGATGCTGCCGCACTCTGCGAGGCAAATCTTTTTGTCCCTCTTTCTAATTCCAAAATGTTGGGAGGTATGTAAGAATACAATTTGCACAGCAATAAGAACAGAGAATGCTTATCTATAATAATGCAATAACCATTGCTGAGGGAAATTCCCTTTTAAGTGCAGCCTGCATCAAATTGCTACTGTGTCTGGACAAAGGGAATGCATTACTGGATATGATGGATTTATTCAACGATAAAGCGCTAGGCCTCTGTTTTTTTATAGGGCAATGACAGCAAGGTACAGAGATCTGAGCTAAAAGCATACAGTACTGTATATCCTTGCATGAGATAGGTGTGTATGAGGAAGGGAGTCCCACAGAAGAGTGTGTGCCCTTGATGGGTTACATGACACCTAATTGTAATACAGGTATGGAATCTTCTATGCAGAATGTTTGGGACCTGATTTTTTTTTTGTAGTTTGGATAACTATACCTTAAGTCAGGGGTCCCCAACCTTTTTTTACCCGTGAGCCACATTCAAATGTAAAAAGAGATGGAGAGCAACACAAGCATAAAATAGTCCCATGGGGTGCCAAATAAGGGCTGTGATTGGCCATTTGGTTGCCCCTATGTGGACTGGAAGCCTACAAGAGACTCTACTTGGTACTATACTTAGTTTTTATGCAATTAAAACTTGCTTCCAAGCCTGGAATTCAAAAATAAGCATCTGCTCTGAGGACACAGAGAGCAACATTCAAGGGGTTGGAGAGCAACATGTTGCTCGCGAGCTACTGGTTGGGGATCACTGCCTTAAGTCAATGAAAAAACTAAAAAATCTAAATGGTTTGCCACCAATATGGATTAATGCACCTTAGTGACAATCAATTACTAGTTACAGTTTTATTATCACAGGAATTCATTTATAAACTTCGCTCAGGCAGATTGGTTCACACAATGAATATATTTGCCCTGCTCATGGTTATATTTATATAGCTGCATAAGAGGTATATTTAGGGGCAGATTTTTTAAGGGTCAAATTGAAAATTCAAATTTAATATTTTTTTTTATGGGCAAAACTGTCAAATTCGACTAGGGAGCTATTCAAATTTGATTTTCAAGATTTATCATACTCCGGCCCTTCAAATTCGACTATTTGCCACCTAAAACCTGACGAATTGCTGTTTAAGTCATCAGGAAAGGTCCAGGAATCAATTGTTTGCAGCATTCCTTACATTTGGTTTTTTTTCGAGTTTTCCGGCCGATTTAATTCATCTGAGTTTTAAAAATTACATTTTTAAAATATATTTTGGTCGAATTTATGGGAGTTTAGGGGAGTTTTTAAAAACTCAAATGAATCCAAAATGCGACCTTTGATAAATATGCCTCTTAATGTGCAAACAGAATTGTGAATTTTTTTCACACTGTGAATGTCCATAAGAGCTTTTTAAATTAGGCAAAAATCGCATATTGCGAATATTTATGCGCACACTCTGCATTTGAATTACGCCATGACTTTGGTGGCAGAGAAAATATTTACAAAACAGTTTTGCAAAATTGCGAATTTAAGTTACTGTCAACTTTATTTGCACATACAACAGCCTCGCACAGTGGGCACATAACCACAAATTTGCAATAAACAGAGACGGGCACAGCAGTGCAATATTTTTGCGTTAAGGAAATAGGGCAACACAATTATTTGTGAATAAATATGCGCTGCGTGAACTTTTAAATGACACCCACAGAGAAAAAAAACAATAAAAAGACTGGGGGTTATTTACTTAAACTATTTTTTTTTCTCATATTTTACCAAACACAAACTCAAGGTATCTCCCATCCACAAATCTGGCTAATTTACTAATAATCAAACTAAAAAAATCAGATTGAAAAAAGCTCAAAAACTTTGAGTTTAAAATAAGACAGTTTATTGTACCTGATCCCAACTAATATATATTTAATCATTATTTGAGGCAAAACAATCCTATTGGGTTCAAGTAATTATTTTAAACTGTAGACTTAAGGGATGAAGATCCAAAAGACCCCTTATCTGGAAAACCTCAGGTCCAGCGACGTAATTAGAGTGTGCTGGCCCCCCCTGCAAAAAATTTTTCAGAGGGGCCCGGTGCACTCCGATCACCCATACTCCTGCCCACATCCGACTCCACTCACGCCCCACCCAACTTGCTTCCCCCTTCCTTGTCGGTAAGAAGAGCAGGTGGGGAGGAGGGTTTTTTTCTTAGCTATAGAGGAAGCAGAACTTCTTCCTCTATAGTTACGCCACTGCTCAGGTCCTGAGCATTCTGGATAACAGGCCCCATTTACACTTAGAGCCTATGCAATCCTCATATTTTCATTAATTATTGCTGTATACACACACTTATATTTTTATACATTTCATTTACATTATATACATTTTTATTCCATCAGTACACAACCACACTCTCACAATTAAGGAAGCCTCCCCGCTTCAGATTACAAATGTAGGTTGATTTTTTTCTTTCCATGAGCATGTATTTATAAAGCATCAACATATTCTGCAGCTCTGTGCAATAAATGGTTTTATACAAACAGAATTACATATAAAGCAACCAATAACCATTACAAGAGGTGAAGAGGGCCCTGCCAAAAAGATCTTACAGTCTAAATGTGTTTCAAATATACCCCATATGTGCATTGATAGGCTGACCAAGTGCATACACAAACAGGTTGGACCAGAGCACATCAGCATTTTCTCTGCTAACATAGCCACAAGAAATTGCTGTGTTTGTGTGATACTCCCCTAAGAATTTTCTTGATTTTCAGCTTGATATCTGTGCTCTAGAAAACAGAATTGTGTGATGAAAAGCAGCTGCTGAAGCACCATTGACTATAGAGACTGGGTATACTGATATGTATGCTGAGATATTCTCTATCTCAGGGCTGTCCAACTGTGGCCCCCCACATGCTGTGTCTGTTTACAACATGTAAACTTTAAAAGGTATCACTACAGAGATTAACTAGCCCCTGCATTCAAATTCATTCTCTAATCCCCTGTATTGTTCACACCTGTTATCCCCCTGTATTGTTCACACCTGTTATCCCCCTGTATTGTTCACACTTGTGACACCTCTATTGTTTATATCCTAAAGCCCTGTACTGTTCACACCTGAGACCCAGACTGAAACTAGGTGCTGACGGGGTACTGGATTGCTGAAGTGGGTGAGCCTGTGAGAGTGGCAAATGGGTGCTGCGCGCGCACCGGGTTGTCAAACCAGGTAGGCTGGAGCTGTTTGTGAATGCCCTTCTCCAGTATTCCGGGTGGATCCCTTTGGGAAGAAGGAAACCCGTGATGTAAGTGGGCCTATACTGTGACAGAGTGGAATGCCTGATTGTATGTAAATTTGCCTGGCTGTGAGAAATTGGAAGAAATAAAAGTTGGAGTGATTGCACCAAGAAAACTCTGGATTGTGTTTAATGTGAGGGGATAGACAGTTGGTAATTCTCCTTACAAGTGCTGCTTGTGTGTGCCATTCTCTGCTTGCCCAGTGCTGCTTGTGTGTGCCATTCTCTGCTTGCCCTACGCTACCTGTGGGATGTAAGCCTGTTAGGGATTTGTTCTTGGGTTTTGTTAGCATTTTAAATTGTTGTTAGGGGCCCCTAAGGTGTTTAATCATGTGTTGGGGGGTTGCTGTATTATCCACAGGGGAGGATGAGGCATATGGATTTAAGAGTATGTTTTTAACATAAAACTTAAATTTTTCACATATGAGTATATATGATATGATATAAGTTCTTGTGGTAATAGTTTACAGTAGGTGTGGGTTAAAAGGGGGAGTGGCCAACACTGACTTCCATTATCAGCCCTCCACCACATAGGCCAGTAAAATTTTGTCCCTCGGTACCACAGAAGTTGGACAGCACTGCTCTAATTTCATAGAACACTTCTCTTGTTTTTTAATACAAGACTTTGATTATTCTATAGTAACACTAGATGGCATTGCACTGATGACTGGATGCTGCTAAATAAAAAGCTAAATAACTCAAAAACCACAAATAATAAAAAATGAAAACCAATTGCAAATTGTCTCAGAATATCGATCCCTACATCATACCAAAAGTTAACTCAAAGGTGAACAACCCTTTTAACAACCCCTCTTAACTCTAATAAAGATACATGGGTGAGCATTATGCTGCACTAATACATAAAAAAGTCTGAACAGTCATTTAAAAACATAAAATAGATTTCGAATAGCCTAACTTTTGTATGGAAATATTTTTATATATAAACATTTTTTGGCAGCAAACAAATATGACACATAATTTAGAGATTACAAGTACTTCCACATTACTTCCAACAGATGGCACTAAGATGCATTCAAATTCAGTTTCATAGACCATTCCTATTAAATTAAATGTTCAACAGAGCTGAGCAAATTGGGAAGAAAACTGTATGTCAGACAGAAAGAACACAATTACAATTGATTGGGGAGCAAAAGAGAGATCAGGGTTTAATATGACAATGTAGTTTTAGTGACTTGTGCTGCCCTTTACCTAATTTCAACCAGTATTTCACCTTGCAGTATAGGAATGCCTTGAGGGACAGGATGACTTGCAAGTGGAATTAAGATAAGCACCAATGTCTATAAGTCAACACAAATGTCCCATAAGAAACTGCATGCAAATGGACCCTCAGTTCTGCTGCTCTGCTAGGGATGGTATGTTTAGCTAAACAGATAATTTAAAAAATCCTATCCTGCCATGTTCATTAAAAAAATGTAATGTCAATAGCCACTACAGGTATTGGACATGTTATCCAGAATGCTTGGGATTTGGGTTTTCCTGATAAGGTGTCTTTCCATAATTCTCATACTTTAAGTCTACTAAAAAAAACATTTGTTTTGTCTCCAATAAGGATTAAAGGGCATGTAAAGGCAAAAAATCCTATTTTTACTTTCTTTAATGAAAAAGAAACCTATCTCCAATATAGTTTAATTAAAAAATTTGTACCATTTCTATAAGAAACCTGACTGTATGCAGTGAAATTCCCCCTTCATTTACTGTTGTGGATAGGAATTGTCAGATGGTACCTAAATGCTGAGCAGGGAAACAATCATACTTATGAACAGCAGGGGGAGCCAATGCCTTACTTACCAGCCATGCAGAACTCAAGCAGCTTTGTTTATCTCGATCCCTAAGTAGCACAGGCCACACTGAGCATGTGCACAGTCTTGGTCTTGCAAAGATGTTTAACAAAGTTACAAGATGGTGACCCCCTGTAGCCAACTTTGAAAGCATAAATTATTTGTTTGATTAGGCTTGTGGTGCAGTAAGTTTATCTTTATATTTAGTATACAAAATACAGCATTTCCAGCATTATTCTATTTTAGACTTTACATGCCCTTTAATTATATCTTAGTTGGGATCAAGTACAAGGTATTGTTTTATTATTACAGAGAAAAAGGATATCATTTTTAAATATGTTAATTATTTGTATAAAATGTAGTCTATGGGAAGACAGCCTTCCCCTAATTTGAAACTTTCTAAATAGCTTTTTTTTGGATACTTGATCCCATAACTGAATAACTTAGTTATAAGATGTGCATGGTACAGGGGAATACAAATGCTGGCATAGTTTTTGCTATAGGTATTTCAGGCTATGTGCAAACACTGGAGGTTATTATGCATGGAATTTACTATTGCTGGGATTTTTGACAGGTCTGTAAGGCTCCATTACGTTATCGTGTGGTGAACCCGTATGTGTGCATGTGTCACATTCTCTGTGCCTGCCACCTGTACTTTCATATGTGTGTTCATTCGCATGTCCGTTCATTACATTTGACACACATTGAGTCCACATGCTTCTACACGTTTGGCCCCCAAAAGCAGGCCTGAATTTGTGGAAATGCCACCAAGGCCCAGGCCTAGGGTGGCAGGATTTTAGGGGGTGGCATGCTGCCCAACCATACCCACATTGGTTCAGAAACAATGGGGATGCACAGGAGATACAATAGTTTTTTTAAACTTCCCGTGCACCAATCCCCAGTGCTCAAAAATGTGTACGAATAAAGGGGAGTAGATGGGGGCGACGAATGACAGCAGGCCTAGGGGTGCTGGCTATGTAAATCTGGCCTTGCCCAAAAGGATGCCAATGGAAGTAAACAGTGTGTAACGATTGGTATCCCGAACCTAGAACAAACCCATCGGCCCGGTCACTGCTCAGTCTTCTGCCTGTAGCAGCCACCTTTGGCTGTGGGAGAAGCCCTCCGCTACTCGGGTGCCACCAGGTCTTAATATGAAAGGACCCAGGGAAGAGTCCTAGGCAAGCAAGGGAACCGCACGTTAAGCTGACTGGGAGAACCAGGAACGTAGTCAGGGTCACAGGCCGTGTCAATACACCAGATGAGCTGAGCAGAACAATAACAGTAATCGGTAGCGTAATCGAGGTCACAAGCCAAGTCAGTTACCAAACGGTCAGCGCAGAACAAAACAGGAGTCAGAAGCGTAAACAGGTCACAGGCCGGGTCAAAATACCAGAGGGTTATCAGGATCCAAGAGAATGGTCAGAATTCAGGCAGGGATCAAAGACAGGCAGCAGAAAGCACTTGGTCAAAACAGGCAGGGTCAAACACTAGTATACACAAAGAGAATCACACCTACAAACTAATAAATAGACCTTTATGTTGGGCAAAGAATACTACACAGAAAGCCCTTTAAATATTTGAATTTCATGCTACCAATGATGTCACGTTCGGCAATTTCATGCTAAATCCAGAAACAGCCAAGCGGCGCCAACAAAGACGGATGCTGCGGGCATCCCTGCTGAGGGTGTGACGGTCTTCACACAGTGCTTGGCAATATTCCTCACTCCAGTTCTTGCACTTGTGATTCTCAACTTTTGTTATTGACTTGGCTTATGTCTTGGATTTCTTCTACGCTTGATTGCTGCCTGCCTTCTCGACTCCTGCCTGTGACTCGACTACAATCGTACTCAGCCTGCCCTCAATCTCGGCCCATTTCTGACCTTGATTGTACTCAACCTGTCCTTGACCACCTAAATACTCAGCTTGCTCATCTTGGTCTGGTTTTGAACTGTGTTGTGTTTGCACATCCACCAGCAAACGTGACAGCAGTTTATATCAGATATAGCAGTATATATCAGATCGTAGCAGTTCTTGCCCCTCTTCTGTCCTATGCCTTACCTAGCACTAGGTGCAGGGAGTAAAGGTGGCCATAGACGCAAAGATCCTATCGTACGAATTTGTACGATTTTCAGACCGCGTGTGGAGAGTCCCGACATTTTTCGTCCAGCGGAAATCGGTCGTTTGGTTGATCGGACAGGTTTGATTTTGGCCCGACCGATTCCGCCGAAGCCCATTGCGCTATCATCGTAATCTGATCATTCAGCCATAGGGCTTAACGTTCAGATTACCCTCGATATAGCCATGCCCGTTAGTGGCATATCGGGGAAAGATCGGCTCGTTTAGCGATGTCGCCAAACAAGCGGATCTTTTTGTCTATGGCCATCTTTAGTAACACAAAGAAGTTAGGAAAGCAAATCAAGAAGAAAAGGATGCAATTCTCTGAGGTGGGTGAATGTGGAAAAAGGAATTGTTTGGCATTTTTGTGGATTACCACATGTACATTCTTTTAGATCAAAAGGTATTTTAAGGTACTTTTTAGTTGGTTGGAAAACTGATTTCCCTAAGGCAACCGTTGTCTATCATTGCTCTAAACTGTTACAATTCGATAGATAGAAATTGATACATTTCTCAGCAGGAACATATTCAGCCCCTGCTGACTATTCTCCTGACTTGAAGTCTTCACAGCATCTAATATATGAAATTGTTACAGCTGCTCTGTAATAGATTTAAACCTTAAGAGAAGCAAGAAATGTATCAAACTGTAACTATTTAGAGAGTTAACAGCCAACTCACAGAATTGCTATTGCAAAACACATGGAAGAGGGGACTAAACCAAAATGTAAATGATAAAAATAAAATATATATTTAAAATATATTTAAATAATATATTCAAAAATACTTTAATTATACATTTTTAAAGCAAGAAGATATTTTAGGGTATTTAAGTATTTCTTAAAACCCCATCCATGCCAACAATTTAGATGTTAATGGTGTATGAAATTTACTGTAATGTATATTCTGTATTTCCAGGTTTAATTGAATGGAAAAGTGTTCATTAAACATTGATTTTACAAACATTTTAGAGACTAGCTGTGAGCCTGGCATTGTATGAGCAGGTTGCTCTTTAGTTTGTAGTATTAAAAAAAATTACAAAAATGTGCCAATTGTTGCAAATGTTTTAAAACATCTATTTGGCAAGATTTATATAGAAACTATTTAATATTTACATGTACAGTATTTACAGTTAGGTCCATAAATATTTGGACAAAGAACTTTTTTCTCATTTAGCTTATGTAAATTAACACACTGAATTTTAAATGAAACAACTCGGATGCAGTTGAACTGCAGATTTTCAGATATAATTCAGTGGATTGAACAAAAAGATTGTATAAAAATGCAACTAAATGAGGAACTAAAGCCTTTTTTTAACACAATCACTACATTTCAGGGGCTCAAAAGTACATAAGGACATTTTCTAGTCAGGCTAATTTAGTCAACAGACCAGTGTTGGAGTTTTGCCCTAGTCACCTCCTTTCGGGTGACACATGCTGTCTGGACGTGACAATGGGTGCAACTGCCAAACAACCCCTTTGACATACTGACTGGGTAAGGTTATGATGGGCAGCAGCAGATTTATAACTTTCTGAATGTGCTGCAACTAAATGAACATAAATGATAGCATCAGCCTTGAATTAAATTACATTCCTGTCCAGTCAGTCGAGTTTGTTTAAACATTTTGAACAACACTGTGTACACAAGTAATACAGCTTTAAGTCTCTTACCTAACAAAACACTAAACTCGATTTTAAAGCAACTCCCAGTTCTCATCATTTTCACAGATGATCAGCCTTTTTATGTGATGTCCATTTCTGGAGTCCAACACATGTTGTGGGAAAGCTCAATAGACTTTGTAAATAAGATGAGAAATAATTAATAATGTAGAATGATTTGAAGAATGTAGCCCCAATTAGTGATTGTCTAGAATAGATTATCTTTTAGTTAAACTACTTTTAAGTTTATCAGTACATGACATGGATCGAACTTTTGTAAGTATTTACAAACCAATTTATCAAAAAATTTGATGGTGTGGAGTATATCCTAAATTATCTGCATTTTGACCCTTTATGGAAAATTAAAAATATATAAGCCATTTTTCTTGTACCTTTGAATTATCTATAATAAGAGTCACAAAGAGATTGGCATCAATAAAAAGAAGGTCTTTTAATTTATTCTGTAGGTCTTGTGGAGAAGAACACACCCTTTCCCAATGAAATTATAGAAAATAAATTTGCTTAAGTGGCACAAGTACAAGGAAAATAATTTTCCACAATACATTTTATGTACATAAAAATCTAGATTTTACACAAAACTGTTCTAAATTCTACTTAAATAATTATATCAACTAATTACCTGACACATAAAAGATTTGTACTTTCAGGGAAAAACATAACAGTTTCCACTATTCTGTTATAACTACTTGAAGCGTCAATAGTGATTTTATGGAAAGGTTAGTAGAAGCTGTATTAATCACTTTTGAGATTCAAAATCAAACGGGACCAGAAATGTAAATTATTAAAAGAAAACAAAATGATTGAGAAGTAAAAATTAAGTTTAGATATGTAGATTCTTGTGATTTGCAGCCACTGTCTTGTGATCAAGTAGCAGTGTGGTGATACAATATTAATAATAAAGAAAGTTACAAAGCTTTTATGCTGTAACCAATTAAAGGATTTTATTAACAATAATGGCTTAGATATATGTAAAATAAGCAAACTTATTATCAAGCTTATATGTAGTTTACTGCAAATACTAATGCTTGTCAAATACAAAGGTGTGCCTACCTTGACATTTTCTGTATTGTGCTGCCCATTAATAACATCTGCTGGATTTTTCTGCATTGCAGAGGAAATTCCAGGCCTTAGTGTATTACAGGAGCTACAATATATGAAATCAGCATATTCACATTGACATTGCAAATAAACTTAAGCTGTCATGCTTAATAACTTAAATTAACAGCGTAACATGTGCATATACTAAGCATATTCCAATATCTTTTCCAATTCAAAAAACTAATAATACCATTATTGTAATTTATGATGTACGATTTCACTATTTTTAAAAGGCTCTATATTGGACCTGGTAATTACAAATGTAGAAAAAATTGGGTAACAGTGACCATGATATTATCTAATTTAATAATGATTGTACCTACATTGGCTTAAGACTAAATTTTAGAAAAGCAAACTTTAGCCAACCTTTTTTAGGTGGATTGGGACAGGATGTTTTCAGCTAAAAATACAGAATATAAATGGTTGTCATTTAAAGATATTAAATTATTACTGTTCTCAATGTATTACCTTAAGGAAGAAAGCTTTAGGGACTACGGTATAGTTCATAGGGATGAAGAAAAAAATCATACATCAAAGGGTTCAAATGCGTTTTTAGGTTCTATAAATACAGTTATGAGACCAGAATTCTCGGGATGTGGGGTTTTCCGAATAACGCAACTTTCTGTAATTGGGATCTTCATACCTTTAGTCTACTAGAAAATCATTTAAACATTAAATAAACCCAATAGGCTGCTTTTGCCTCCAATAAGGATTAATTATTTCTTAGTTTGAATCAAGTACAAGGTACTGTTTTATTATTACAGAGAAAAAGGAAATTATTTTTAAAAATTTGTATTATTTGGATAAAATGGAGTCTATGGGAGATGGCCTTCCAGTAATTTGGAGCATTCTGGATAATGGGGTTCCGGATAATGGATCCCATACCTGTACTTGTGTTGTAAAGCAGAAATCAGAAAGGCAAAAATAGATAATGAGGAACTTTTTGCATCTCATGCAAAGACTAATGCCAAAAAATATATCAATCACAAACAATAAATGGGTTGAGAGCGTGTCTCCAAAATAAAAACTGGATATATAGTAGCAAATGTACTAATTGAGGAGACATAGGATTAAATTTGTGAAGGTGGTTATGGCTCAGCTCAAACAAGCTGTCAATGGTAAATGCAGGATATGCTACATAAAGATTTAAACAAAATTAATGTGGACAAACTATCTCAAAGTTTGTTACGGAATAACATTTAAGGATATCTTCTGGAAAATAGCATTATAAGTAATCAGCATGGCTTTATTAAGGACAAGTCATGTGGGGGTTACATTAGCTGTAGTGTTCTTGAATTTGGCCAAAGCTTTTGATACAGTGACGCAAACATGGTTGCTTTTTTAGCGAAAGTATGTTGGTATTAGTAATACTGTTTATACAGATTAAAAAAAAATCTGGGCCAAGTATTGTGCAGAGAGGGTGGTTGTCAACAGAACATTCTTTACTTGGGTTCTTAGTTGGGTGTCACGCGGTTGTGTATTAAACTCACTTTTAATATGTTCAGTAATGACTTAAGGGCATTGCTTGCAATGTGTTGTTTCTGATGACAAGAAACTATGCAGGCTAATTCATTCTGTGCAGGATGTGGCATCCTTGCAGGAAGATCTGGAAAAACTGTGGTTGCTATGTGGCAGATAAGATGCAGTGTTAATAAATGTTATGCATTTGGGATAGAAAACTATGCACACCACTTATGCCAAACTGGCATTAAGTTAGACACATCATGGAGAAGGACGTGGGGGTACTTCTGGATAATAAACTAAACTGTAGCTACCAATGTTAGTTAGCAGCATGGAGGGCCATCAACATTTTGTCCTGTATTAAACTGCATATTAATATGATTACTTTATATAAATATGCAATGGAACCATATTTTCTTTTGGATTCTTTTTTTACCAATAGATCATTCTAGAGAACACATGAGACGGAGATAAGTTTACAGTTGTGTTAGGATTCCCTAGACTGGATTTCTCCAGAACTCTGTCCACAGTATACTAAGGGGCATATTTATTAAGGGTCGAATTTAGAGTTTATGGGAGTTTATAAAAACTCTACCAAAATATTAATAAAAGAGAGCATGGCTAGAAATAAATGAACAAAAAGTAAAAAGACACTAAACTGAAAACATTTAGTACAAAATACAGCCCAGGGACCAGATATCACTAGCAATAGAAAAATCTGCACCTTTGAGAACTTCTGGTGCAACACAAAAAGGAGAACCTGCGCAAAAATGTGTAATACATTACTGCAACCTCTAAACCTCTCATACCATTAATAAATGCCAATTGGGGCACTATTTGCAAAACAAGTATTAAACAAATCACATCAAATCAAATCACATCAAAGCTTCATACACTTTATAGCATTTTATGCTAGCAATGGCAGATACCGCTTTTACTGTGTGCTTTCTACATTTACATAACTTTATCAGTGCTTAATATATGTGCCACACAGTTGCATTATATTACTTTATCATAGTTAGCTGTTAATCTTTCTGGGGGTTAAAAAACATAAAATCACAAGAGACAAGATATACTTCAGTCTACTACACCTTTTCTTCAGTTTCTTTGTTTCTTACAAGGTGTAGATTTTCCGTGTGCAGTGGGGCTCTCTTCTAACTCAATCAAAGGAAAGAATTTTTCAAAATTTTCCCCATCAGCTTTTGACAAAATGAAGTTTGTTAATTTTAAGGTACCAGCCCATCAAGAAGAATCTTTATAGAATTACATGAAAAACATAAATTGAAAAGGTTTTAAAAAGAATGTGAGGCATAAATGATCAGAATCAATTACAGTGCATTCAGGTTCTAAATGAACAGTAATCACCAGTGTTATATTTCAGTCCAATAACACTGGTAACACACTGTTGGCAGCTAATTTAGTTTGGGCATTTATGTTGTACAAATTTGTGACCTGTTATGCAGAATGCTTGGGGCCTGGGGTTTTCCAGATAAGGTGTATTTCCTTAATTTGAATCTCCATATCTTAAGTCTGCTAAAAATCATTTAAACAATCAAAAAACCCAATAGGATTATTTTTCCACAAATAGGTATTCATTGTATTTTAATTTAGATATTCCCCAAAGAAGTCCAACAGGCTGACTCTGTCCACAGGGTCTTGAGGACAGACAAGCACTTGCCCTGACATCCTTGCTGGTCATGGAGGTCATGGAGTAACACTCCTTGGATATCAGATTGAAGCCATCTGCCTTCACTTCTGCCACTCGCTTCACAAGGTGTTAGTAGTATATAGGGGCAATAGCCAGGGAGGAGCAATCAAGCGCCGCACAATGGATGGTTGCCCCGTCGCCTTTTCTGAAGAGGAGCGGAAGTGGAGTTTCGGTAAGTTATTTCTTAATAAAAACTTTGCAATTTCAAAGTTTAAATTGTCTTGGTGTTTTGTTTTTTTCTTTTGATGTATACTAATGAAATTTTAAATAATAATTTTTTATGTTACTGGTCTTTTAAATTGTTTCAACAGTCTGAGCCACCAGCGCAAAGAATAGAAAGGGACAGACAAACACTGCGTTAATAGCATAACATATAAAAATACCTTATAAATCATAGAAAATTTGTATTGAATGTGTATTGCAAAGTTGCTTAGAATTATGTATTCTTTTATTAGGCAAATTTTTATTTTGGGTTTGACTTGCCCTTTAAATAATATATATATATATATATATATATATATATATATATATATATATATATATATATATATATATATATATATATAGCAACTAGATGGTAGCCAAACCATACCTATTTAACCTATAAAAATTTATTTTTTTTCAAACATTCTGCCACTAGGTGGAGCATCCAGCATATGCTAAAATCCCTCTGAAATACCTATGTTGCAAAGTCTCAAGACATGAAAAACAGCCCTCTCAGTATTATACCTTGAATCAGAATGCCTCTATAGGCTTCTTGGTCTGAACCAGACCTAAGCAGTACTGTGTAGCTGCTAATCTCCAATTGTGGAACAGTTCTGTGATGACCAAATTTTCACCTCGAGTTATATTTGTTTTCTAAAGATATTGCCAATTTAAAACCAAGGTAAGAATAGTGTCTGTCTGCTTAAAGGAATTGTTCAGTGTAAAAATAAAAACTGGGTAAATAGATAGGCTGTGCAAAATAAAACATGTTTCTAATATAGTTAGTTAGCCAAAAATGTAATGTATAAAGGCTGGAGTGATTTGATGTATAACATGTCAGTAAGGACTCTACTTCCTGCTTTTCAGCTCTCTTGGTTTACACTGACTGGTTACCCTGGCTACCAGGCAGTAACCAATAAGAGACTTGAGGGGGGGCCACATGCAGGGCCGCCATTAGAAATCACGGGGCCCCGTACAACAAAATTTTTGGGGCCCCCCGGGCCCCGCCCACACTGACGACCAAGCTCCGCCCCATATCCCGCCCACATCGCAGTTAAAAGACCACACAGACATCAGCGCTAAAAAAGTAACCCCCCCCCCACAAAAAAAACTAAAAAAAAAAAAAACATTGGCGGCAGGGGCCCCCTTATAAGTTAAAAACAAATTGGGGCCCCAAAAAAAAATTTGAAAAAAAATTAATTTTTTTTTGAAAAAAAAAAAAAACATTGGCGGCAGGGGCCCCCTTCTAAGTTAAAAACAAATTGGGGCCCCAAAAAAAAATTTGAAAAAAAATTAATTTTTTTTTGAAAAAAAAAAAAAACATTGGCGGCAGGGGCCCCCTTATAAGTCAAAAACAAATTGGGGCCCCAAAAAAAAAATTTGGAGAAAAAAAATTTTTTTGAAAAAAAAAAAATGGTGGCAGGGGCCCCCTTACAAGTTAAAAACAAATTGGGGCCCCAAAAAAAATTAAAAAAAAAAATAATTTTTTTTTGAAAAAAAAAAAAAACTGGTGGCAGGGGCCCCCTTACAAGTTAAAAAAATTTGGGGCCACCAAAAAGAAAATTAATTTTTTTTTTAAAAAAAAACCCAAAAAAACAATGGTGGCAAGGGGCCCCTTACGAGTTAAAAAAAAAATTGGGGCCCCAAAAACAAAAGTTTTAAAAAAAAGATTGGTGGCAGGGGCCTATAGAATATTAAAATAATACATTGGTGGCCAGGGGATTAAAAAAAAAAAAAACACAAACTGGTGTTCAGTAGAATTGAACTCATGGCTTCAGTACTTCAACTTCGCCTCCTTTCGTGACTTCGGGTCTTTTCACCGCTTCAGGACTTCGGCTTCGGCTGTTTTCGTGACTTCGGGTCTTTGCGCTGCTTCAGGACTTCGGCTTCGGCTGTTTTCGTGACTTCGGGTCTTTTCTGCGCTTCGTGACTTCGGGACTTCGGCTTTTTCCGTGACTTCGGGTCTTTTCGTCGCATCGGCTTCGGCTTTTCGGCACTTCCGCATTCGGCACTGAAGAGGCAAGACGTACGGCTCGGGCGCTCGTAAGGGGGGCCCGGATCTTCAAAAAAATGCAGCGCTGCCGGGCCCCCCTTCATGCCCGGGCCCGGTACGCTTGTCCCCCCTGTCCCCCCCTGATGGCGGCCCTGGCCACATGGGTCATATCTGTTGCTTTTGAATCTGAGCTGAATGCTGAGGGTCAATTACAAACTCACTGAACAGAAATGTACCATGTGGCCCCCCTTCAAGTCGCTGACTTACTCAGAGTTATAGAGCTGAAAAGCAGGAAGTTGGATTCTGGCTGTTTTATTAGAGATCTGTTCACTCCAGCCTTTATATATTACATATTTGGCTAACTAACTATATTAGAAACATTTTTTATTTTGCACAGCCTATCTATTTACCCAGTTTTTATTTTCACACTGAACTATTCCTTTAATGTCTAGTACAGGTACAGAAATCCTGAAATCCATTATCCAGAAAGCTCAAGTGCCTTTCTGGAAACGTCAGCTGTGGAATGCATGAAAATGCCTATTTTAGGGCAATTCCTGCCCGACAACTCCAAAGGCCATTCACCATTTCAACAGGAAGCAGCTGCTGGCACAGAAGGATGTTTCCAAACACCATGAATCTCCCTGAAATGACAAATTGGATTACCATACTTTGAGTCTCAAAGCCTCTGTGTTTTATGCAGTGGAGACTAATATGCACAATATATATTTTAGATAAAAGAAATATCAGTGATTGCCAATGTGACAGGGTATGTTTTGCACAGACTTCAGTAACATTATCTCCCCTCCCTAGTGGTCACATTACATTTTGTATTTTGGAATGTGTACTGCAGAGGCATTGTCCACAATCAGAATGCAACTATGGTAAAGTATCTATTTAGAAATTTATAAAAATGAATCTTACCTTTCGAGGGGTAAGAGCACCAAAGAGAATACCAAGTTTGTGTATATAGTAAAGTCCAGAAACTACAACAATAGCAAATTCTATCACGGTTACTTCTTCATCTTTTTCATCTTGAGCAATAACGGTTTCTAGGGAACCTCCTACAAAACAATTTATTTCAAATTAATTATCAAAGCAGAATAGAGAAAAATTTAAATTTGGGGGTTTCATACTATTGTATAATTTTTCTTTTGCAATGTTTCATTACATATCTCTAATTCTCTGATATATTCTACTGATAAAGACATTTTTCTCTCATCAAAGAGGATACAGGCCCTACATGACTTCCTATAAAACAAAGAATATCTTGCAAACTTCTCCTCATAACCTTCAAATGCCTTCATTCCTCTGCGCCTCACTACATCTCTGCTTTTGTGTCTCCATATGTTCCAGGACAACTCATCCACTCATCTTAATATCCTCCTATTTGAGTCTATAAATTACCCTCCCATTTAGTAATCTCTACAGGGCAGGAACATCCTTCCTCGCGTCTCTTTAACACTAAGCTTTTAATCTTTATTGTAACTGTACTTGATATTTATTATTGTACTTTGCATTTATTTGTATCTAATACTCTAGCACCCCCTGCTTGTGCCATTTATTTATTGTTTTGCTGTACAGTGCTGTGTACATAAGTACCACTATATAAATATACTGTTAGAGCCTGACAGGTCATTTAGGCCCTAAAGGTGGGCTATTCAGTAGATCAGGCTCTAACAATACATCCATACTTTTTTCCTGACTTTTTTGCATATACCATTGGTATTGTGAATTCAATTGTCAAAATATACTGTTAAACTACATTTTTTTTGATAACAGTGTGCTGTTCTCCTCATAGTTAATTGCTTACATTATTATCAATCCTTCTTATCTATGTTATTTTCTGTGCATTGTTGTACTGCTGCTTTCTGCTGGACAAAATTTGCATGCTGCACACCTCTGTTCTTGTTAGTAAAGTTTTTTCCTCTCAGGGGCGTGGTTTTCTGCAGCTCAGTCCTTGTCACTTCCGGCAGCCATTTTCAGTGCCTCATTACTGTGTGACTGGACATTCAGACATTTTGGGCTTGTGAAGGCATCAGTTTTTGATCAGCAGTTAGCCTCAGGAAAGTCATATACAGGACAGTATTGATACCACTACTACAGACAGTATTGTATCACCGTTTATTGCTGTATTCTGGATCAAATAAACCCAGGCTGATTTCATCTCTGTGTCTACGTTTGAATCCATCCAACCTGAGCGTCTGCCGGTCCGGTCTGCCCCACTGCTTGGATACGAAGGTAGGAAGTCACACAGCTACTATTAGTTATACCTTCATTCGCCTTCATGTGGGGACAGAACAGTCAAAAACTGCCTTAATGCCCATACCCTGGCCACAGATTACCTCACAGTTCAGTACCACACTCAGGAATCTCCCTGGCAACAGGCCCACCTGCAGCAAATCTGCCCAGATACAGTGCACGTCACAGAAGCCAAAGAGCAAGCACCACGTGTCTGCAGTATCTATACTCTCACCTGAAAGTCCTCCACAACCCATCAAGCCATTTTCTACATCCTGTATTAACCTTTGTTCGCATAGTACAAGAACTGTTAATGCACGTGGGGTCCCCCTCCATCCAAACCCCACAATTCACTGAAAACACTTTAGGAACCTTGTCAGGGTGCCTCGGCGGAGCTGCACTGCTATTTACAGCCCCCAATTCAAAAGTTTATTTTCTTAAAGAGACAGCGCACCTTAAATCAAAATGGCCGAAAAAGACCTCGCACAGGTTCCCAGTGATGAAACAATGCTAATGCAACCTGATACTGATCATTATGAAGAACAGGAAGCAGATTCCACACTTCCAGCAGACCAAGTCGTGCGACCAAGACGCTCTCTCAAACCTACAATAAAGGTCAGAGAAAACTATCAAACCAAGAAAGATGTGCTATGCGATAGCCTGGAAGAGCTATGGGAACGAGTCTCTTCCATCATGTCAGGACTTAAATCCTCAGGTGATGCCACAAGTTTACAAGTTGCTATAGGGCGGCTGAATACAGCTCATGAAAGATATAAGAGACTGTCCACAAGGTATATAACCTTTCTAAAAGATGCTAATAATGATGAAGCCCCGTCAGAACTAAGCAAGGCAGAATTAATAGACGGACAAAGAGACGCCATGGTGCTGCGCGCTAAAGATAAAGCGGAACTCCGTATCTCCCATCTGCAAGAAACTAGATCCCACAGATCAAATTCATCTAAACATTCCTCTCGGTCATACAGATCATCGTGCTCAAGAAGCTCAGCCCTAAGCGACCGACTACTAGAGGCCCGCATAAATGCAGAGCAATCCAAGGTGAGACGTTCCTCCACTGAAAAAGAAGCTCTCGCAAGGGCAGAAGCAGAGACAAAAAGAGTAGACGCAGAGGCTAAGAGGGCAGAAGCAGAGGCGGAGGCTAAAAGGGCCATAGCAGAAGCAGAGGCGGAGGCTAAAAGGGCCATAGCAGAAGCAGAGGCGGAGGCTAAAAGGGCCATAGCAGAAGCAGAGGCGGAGGCTAAGAGGGCCGCAGCAGACGCAGAGGCTAAGAGGGCAGAAGCAGAGGCTCGAATAAAGATTCTTGAATCAGAGATGGAAGAGGAAATTGCATTAGCTAAAGTAAGACTACTTGAGCAAGCATTGAGCCAAGGCCTTGACCCAGTCTGCTTGCCACCACAGGAGATAGATGATCCAGCTGATCGCACCAGTGACTATGTACTGAAGCAGTTACCTGCACCACCCCCAGTTTGCAGTACTGTCCAAGCCGACAACATTGAAACCCTCAAGTCAACTCTACCTACAGTGCCAGTGCCACCCACAGCACCTGAGCAACCTGATGACGTTCACCCAGATGTGCCCTACCAAGGACAGGTGTTACAGCAAAAAGGCTACCCGGCATTTCCTGGCCTACCGCCACAGCTCAAGCAGCAGTCATCACAATCTACAGAGGCTAGACCACAGCTCAACCCTGCAGCAACATCATTCTACCCAGAAGCATCTCACCCTTTCACGCCACGCAGCCCACATGCCCCGGGGGCATCACAAGTTGTCATGGCAACAAGCAGTGAGAAATCGGATATGTCCGAGTTTGCCAGGTTTATGGTGAGCAGAGAGCTAATTAACACAAGTCTCTCAAAATTTGATGACCGTGCAGAGAGCTACAGAGCCTGGAAAGCAACTTTCGAAGCCGCCATTGCCAACCTCAACCTGACCGCAGAGCAGGAGCTCGACCTCTTGATCAAATGGCTGGGCCCAGGCTCCACAAGTCGTATTAAGAGCCTCAGAACTGTCTATGTGGGACAAGCAGAAGCAGGTCTCGCTGCCGCCTGGCAGAGACTCGAACGTACATTCGGCAGTGCAGAAGCAATAGAGAAAGCCCTATTCAAGAGACTGCAGAACGTCCCAAAGATCAATCTCAAGGATGTCCATAAGCTTCAGGATTTGAGTGATCTCCTCATGGAATTAGAGCTTGCCAAAAGAGACCCTCGCTTGACCGGCCTGTGCTACCTGGATACAGCCCATGGAGTGAACCCAATTGTCGTGAAGTTACCCTACAGTCTGCAAGAAAAGTGGGCGGCATCAGTCTCAAGGTACAAAAGAGTGCATAACGTCACCTTTCCCCCATTTATTCATTTCTGCAGATTCATCGATGAACAGTCCCAGATGAGGAATGACCCCAGCCTCGATTTCCTGGAGTTCAACACTACAGCTTCAGCGACACCATCTTCAAGGTATGAAAGTGTCTTGCATAAAAACAGAGACTTTAAGAGCAGCGTGAGTGTCAGAAAGACTAACCTACCACCACCTGCAGCACCCACGGGTAAACAGTACAATACCTCATCAGTAGACAAGTCCTTCAATCGTGAATGTCCCATTCATAAAAAACCACACTCACTGAACAAATGCAGAGGGTTTAGATCTAAAACTATGCAGGAGCGGAAGAAAGTTCTCAGCGAGCTTGGGGTATGTTTCAGATGCTGCGCTTCATTGGAGCACATGGCTAAGGACTGTAAATCCATCATCAAGTGTGAGGAGTGTCATAGTGAAAGACATGCCTCAGCTATGCACCCAATTCCGCTCACCAGAGACTCATCAGCTGTCTTCACCACCAGTCCTGCTCCAAGTCATGGCGGGGAGCCTCAGAATCACGCTAACACAGCCACTGCCGTTTCTTGCTCATGTTTGGAAGTATGTGGCGACAGCCAGAGTGAGAAATGTTGTGCCCGAATATGCCTAATCAAGGTCTTTCCAGAGGGACTACCAGAAAAGGCAGTAAAAATGTATGCTATCATTGATGACCAAAGCAACCGGTCTCTAGCAGGACCTAAATTCTTCGATGCCTTTGGAATAGAGGGACCATCAGAACCCTACATCTTAAACACCTGCTCGGGCCGCATAGAGACTAGTGGAAGGAGGGCACAACGATTCATTGCTTCTCCCATCAATGGGAATACAGAAATACCCCTACCAACACTGATCGAATGCGATCAAATACCTAACCATAGGGATGAGATCCCTACCCCAGAAGCTGCATTTCACCAGCCACACCTAAGGCACCTTGCTAACGTTATCCCACTTATGGACAACAACGCAGAGATTCTACTCCTGCTCGGCAGAGACAATCTAAGGGTGCACAAGGTGCGCCAACAATGTAATGGTCCCGACTACGCGCCATATGCCCAGAGACTGGACTTGGGATGGGTAGTCATAGGAAATGTATGCTTGGATCAACCAAGAATTAACTCCTTCAAAACGTACGTGCGTGGAGATGGACGCACAACTTGCATTAAGCCGTGTCCTCATCACTATGAAGTGAAAGAGAAGTCTCCAGACCTCATACAACCACCTGACATAATTTCTCCTCTCTTTGCTGACAACTTGGGGAGATCGGTCTTTCACACAACCAAAGATGACGATAAAGTAGCCTTGTCAGTAGAGGACAGAGAGTTTGTCAAGATAATGGACAGTGAGTTCTTTAAAGACAAAACCAATCACTGGGTTTCTCCATTACCCTTCCGAGCCACCAGGGTAAGACTCCCGAACAATCGAGAGCAAGCGCTATCCAGATTTAACTCTCTTCAGCGTACCATGAACAGCAAGCCTGAAATGAGAGAACACATCGTTGCCTTCATGGATAAAATATTCCGTAATAACCACGCAGAACCAGCTCCATCCCTAGGAAAGAACAACGAGTCCTGGTACTTGCCTTCATTTGGAGTGTATCATCCACGGAAACCTAATCAAATTAGGGTTGTTTTCGATTCAAGTGCCAAACACCAAGGTGTATCCCTTAACGATGTCCTTCTTACAGGTCCCAATCTGACAAATAACCTGGTCGGAGTGCTGATGAGGTTCAGGAAAGAGCTTATCGCCATCACTGCTGATATCGAACAGATGTTCCACTGTTTTGTAGTCAGAGAGGACCACCGGGATTTCCTCAGGTTTCTGTGGTTTAAGAACAATGACACCAACGCAGAGACGGTGGAGTATCGAATGAGGGTACACGTATTTGGAAATAGCCCTTCACCTGCCGTAGCGACGTACGGCCTTCGGAGAACTGCGTTAGAAGGAGAATCGGAGTACGGCACAGACGCCAGAGACTTTGTGGAAAAAGACTTTTATGTAGATGATGGACTCAAATCACTACCAACTGAGGAAGCGGCTATCGATCTGCTGAAAAGGACCCAAGGCATGTTGTACCAAGCTAAACTTAGACTGCACAAAATAGCTTCAAACAGCCTGGCCGTGATGAGGGCCTTCGAGTCGGGTGATCATGCACCTGGATTCAAGGATATTAACCTGGGACAGGATAGTCCACCCGTGCAAAGGAGCTTGGGCCTCAGATGGGATCTCTTAGCCGACTCCTTCGGTTTTCAAATAAGTTGTGCAGACAAGCCATTCACAAAACGCGGTGTCCTATCCGTGGTGAACAGCCTATTCGATCCACTGGGATTTGTAGCACCCATCACTATACAGGGTAAATCCCTACTGAGACAGCTTTCTGAAACCATCAAGGATTGGGATGCCCCTCTTCCTTCTGATAAAGAGCAAAAATGGGAAGCCTGGAAGCAATCTTTGTGTGCTTTAGATGAGATCCGCATCCCAAGATGCTATATTAAAACCTCACTTACCTCTAGCGTAAAGAAGGAACTCCATGTGTTCTCGGATGCCTCCACTGAGGCCATAGCAGCGGTGGCCTATCTGAAGGTGACAGACCCCAACAATCAAAATCACGTTGGATTTGTCTTTGGTAAGGCTAAGTTAGCCCCCAAGCCTGATCATACTATTCCCAGACTTGAACTCTGTGGGACCGTGTTAGCAGTGGAAATTGCGGATTTCATACAACAAGAATTGGATGGCGACATAGATGAAGTCCAGTATTACACTGACAGTAAGGTCGTTTTAGGTTACATCTACAATCAGAAAAAACGATTTTATGTGTATGTCAGTAACCGCATAGAGAGAATCAGGAGGTCCTCCAAACCTGAACAATGGCACTATGTACCATCCAAACTCAATCCAGCAGATCATGCCACTAGGCCTATGTCTATAGGTTCTTTTACTAACTCTTCTTGGCTTACAGGTCCAGAGTTTTTGCTACGAGAGGCGGATGAACGTGTACAGGAAGACTTCAGCATCCAGGATCCGGATAATGATCCAGAAATCCGCGCTGAAGTTAGTGCATTAGTCACTGAAGCAAGGCAAGCCTCCAGTGTCATCGCTTTGAACGTTTCTCCAGTTGGATGAGACTCATCAGAACTATTGCAAGGTTAGTGCACATCGCTAGATGTTACCGCAATGCTCAGGAAGATAAAGATTGTCATGGTTGGCACGTCTGCCATAAACCCTTCTCTGCTGGGGACATTTCTCATAGCGAGTCTCTCATAATACGTCACGTCCAGCAGGGAGAATTTAACGTAGAATGGAAGTGCTTGTACAACAAACAGCAGATTCCTATAAAGAGTCCTCTTGCCAACCTAAACCCATTTATAGACAGTTTTGGCCTGCTCAGAGTTGGTGGTCGTTTGAATCAAGCCCACCTAGGAGTTGCAGAACAAAATCCTCTAATTATTCCCAGCAAACATCATATCACCGTGTTGCTGATCCGATATTACCACAAAAAGGCTGAACACCAGGGCAGACAAATCACCGAAGGCAAATTAAGGTCTGCAGGTCTTTGGATTATAGGTATGAAAAAACTTGTAGCCCGAATACTGCATGACTGTGTGCACTGTCGCAAAGCAAGAGGGAAATTGCTACACCAACAAATGGCTGATTTGCCTGCGGATAGACTATGTTCAGAACCGCCCTTCACCTATACTGGCCTGGACGTCTTTGGGCCATGGATGGTGTCCGCACGCAGAACCCGTGGCGGTCACGCAAACAGTAAACGTTGGGCTGTGCTATTTACTTGCATGAGTGTGCGAGCCGTTCACATAGAGGTGATAGAATCCATGGACACATCCAGTCTCATTAATGCCTTAAGACGGTTCTTCGCAATCAGAGGACCAGTGAAACAGTTGAGGTCAGACCAAGGAAGTAACTTCATTGGAGCCTGTAGAGAACTGAACATCGACACTAAGCCCATTCAAGATCAGTTGGCGGAGAAAGGTTGCACCTGGATCTTCAATCCTCCTCATAGTTCCCATATGGGGGGTTCCTGGGAGAGAATGATCGGGATCTCACGCAACATCTTAAATTCTATGTTGATGGATGTAAACTCTTCAAGACTAACGCATGAGACTCTTGTTACCCTTCTTGCCGAAGTTTCGGCTATTATCAATTCAAGACCCCTTGTGCCAGTGTCTATGGATCCTGAAACACCAGCCATACTGACTCCAGCTACTCTACTTACCCAAAAAACTGAGAATACACTAATGCCTAGTGAAGAATTTACTCACGCGAATATCTACCAAAAACACTGGAAACGTGTACAATACCTGGCGGATTACTTCTGGAACAGATGGCGAAAGGAGTATCTCAATATTCTTCAAGGAAGAAGAAAATGGCAACACCAAAAACCAAACTTGAAAGAAGGAGACCTTGTATTGATGAAGGAGCAACAAACCGAAAGGATTGCTTGGCCTATGGGACTAATTACAAAGGTTTTCCCTGGCAAGGATGGCAAAGTCCGAAAAGTGGAGTTGAAGATCTTCAGGAAGGGCGAGCTTAAAACGTTCGCAAGGCCAATTAACGAACTCATTTTAATATTACCAATTGAGAACGTTCCTGCAGGATGAACAGGACTGAAGTTGAACTATAGACATCTTCTCCATTACAAGCCAAGAAAGCCAACTATATTGTTATGTTTATTGCATTCTAACATGTTTTTATTGCAGGTTTGTGTTATATTTCATGGACATTCGTCATAGTGAAATCTCCAAAGTAAATTTCAGACGGGGAGTGTGCTGTTCTCCTCATAGTTAATTGCTTACATTATTATCAATCCTTCTTATCTATGTTATTTTCTGTGCATTGTTGTACTGCTGCTTTCTGCTGGACAAAATTTGCATGCTGCACACCTCTGTTCTTGTTAGTAAAGTTTTTTCCTCTCAGGGGCGTGGTTTTCTGCAGCTCAGTCCTTGTCACTTCCGGCAGCCATTTTCAGTGCCTCATTACTGTGTGACTGGACATTCAGACATTTTGGGCTTGTGAAGGCATCAGTTTTTGATCAGCAGTTAGCCTCAGGAAAGTCATATACAGGACAGTATTGATACCACTACTACAGACAGTATTGTATCACCGTTTATTGCTGTATTCTGGATCAAATAAACCCAGGCTGATTTCATCTCTGTGTCTACGTTTGAATCCATCCAACCTGAGCGTCTGCCGGTCCGGTCTGCCCCACTGCTTGGATACGAAGGTAGGAAGTCACACAGCTACTATTAGTTATACCTTCATTCGCCTTCATGTGGGGACAGAACAAACAGTATTGTTAGTATCATGGATGTATCATGGAAGTTAGTTAATCTTAGAGCAAATTAACCATATTTAGACAATGAAAACACAAGAATTTGGGGTAAGGTTTGGGTTGGACGTGACATAAGCTATATCAAGAATTTCTTGACCCGTGCATCACTACTGCAGATGCTCCTGAGAGTCTGCACCTGTATTACTGAGCGGTCAGACTGAAACACCACCCATCTAAACCCAGCCTCCCCCATACATTTCATATTACAGTCAACAACAACCTACATCAGATTTTCCAAGGCAGATGTCAATTTAGACCCCTTCCTTACTTTCTTAGCACATATTGAATACATGACTGGGACATGCTGCTTTTGTTCAGGGACATTGAAAAAAATATATACCTGTAACTTTTTCTGTCCCTCTGGTCAAGTGACCAATAAAGTATCAATTCTTATTGTGTCCTACAGACCTTTGCATTTCCCTGTTCCATAGTCAAAACACATGCGACTTTCAGAGCATACGCAGTTGTTCACACTCACTTTCATCTGATTCATTAAGAATTATACTACAGGTATGGGACTTAGAACCTGGAGTTTTACAGATAAGGAGCCTTTCTGTAAATTGGATTACCATACTTTGAGTCTACTAAAACATCAAACATTAAAAAACCTAATAGGATTGTTTTTCCTTCAAAGGAGACATATCAAATAAGTGGACCCCCCCTCCTAATATTTAAGGCAATAATAAATAATATATGGTGCTGGTTTTGATTTAGTGTAAGGATTAATAATACTATCTTTAAAAAAGCCTCTTTGTTAGAGCTCCTAATGGACCCTGCAAGAAGCAAAGTAGGATGGGGATAGCCCTGCAGTCTAACAAGCAAAGACAGGCTTCAGTTCCCTATCAAGTTAGCCTAGCTGCTAATTGATTACTACCCTGTAGTGCAGTGAGCTGTGTGCCGGTAACTCCCCTGCACAGCCTGTGAATAAATCATCCAAACCACTATTCCTTCTATATTTACCTGTTTTGCAATATATACAAGTTATACCTGGAATGGCTAGTCCTACACTTAATTCTCTGTTGTTGAAGGTATGTGGGATATTGACTAAGATAAGTAAGGGGGCAACATACCTGTACCTTGAATATAAACAAAAATAAGTAAATAAAAACACAATGCATACATTGGTACAACATAACCGAGTGTGTGATTATAAAGTGTTTGTATTAATTACATTCTATATTTTCATATAGTGTGCCTGGCCTTGGAATTATCCAGACACCATACACAGTATTATGAATCCCTGAGCAGGTAGAGTGCTCATATCAAATGCATAGCAATCTTCCATGGAGAAACATCAAATAAATACATATTGCTGCAAATTAAGAATGTATTCTTTTTTTTTTTTTTTTAATATCTAAGATTTATTTACATGAATATGAATATAAAATAGTTTTGATCTGAAACAAAAATTGCGCTTTATAAATGCAGTCTTTATGTCCTAGCATACTTGAACTAATCATTATTTGATTCTTTTCCTCTAAATCTGAACCTCTGAAGTGGCTGTTTTTTCCCACTGCCTGCCTTGGTGCAGCTCCACCAGGAAACACAAAGATTTAATAAGAATATTCGGAAACAGCAGAATGCAAGAGGCAGAGAGCTGCACTGCATCTAACATGAACTCTTCTGGTTGAATTTAGCCCTGCAGATTTCTACTTTCTTTTTTTTTTTTTTTAAATTTGAAAATTTTTATTTTGCACATTAATAAAATACTGACATACATCTTTATTATACAGCAAAAATAATAAGAAGAATGTATTCTTATTTAAAAAATTTAATAATTTAATATTTGCACATACACAATAAAAGATGTGGGTTTGTTGGTCACTTTGATTAGGCCATTATTCCAATAGTCAATTTTTCTTGTGCTTGGTTCAATCTGATGTAGATTTGCTACTGGAATTACCTATAATCCTCTGGCTAAATGTCCCAGTTTACGGACATTCTTTTTTAGTTTCAACTAATATAAAGCAGCTGGCCCAGAATTATACAACTTTCCAGCAAATCTTCAGATTTGACGGAGATCCACTTGTGCACTGCAGGTTCCTGTATTACGTTACAAATGTATTTGGTGCACAGGTTTGAAGAAACAGATTTAACCAATCACCAAACGCCCATGCACTGATTAGCAGGTAAGAGACCCCTCTCATATGTGTCTAACAAAGTAGACTGTGTGTACATATTACTTTAACTTTTAGTCTTGCAACTAATAATCAACATGGTATAATCATACATACAGAGCATTACTATTCCACTAATAATAATAATATTCAGGCCCACTCATTCATATTCCAGTCTCTTATGCAAATCAATGCATGGTTGCTATGGTGATTTGGCCCCTAGCAACCAGATTGTTATAAATGCAAACTCTAGAGCTGCTGAATAAAAAGCTAAATAACTCATAAACCACAAATAATAAAAAATGAGAACAAATTGTCTCAGGATATCATATTATAAGCTAACTTAAAGGTGAACAAATTCTTTTAAACATGGAAAAAAAAAACATCAATAAACATTACAAGTGGTAAAGAAGGCCCTCCCCAGTCTAAAAAGAAGTTCTATAGTGGCAAACTGGGGAGCTACTTGCACTTTTTATATAAAATAACTTCTGAAAAAAAAACCTTTCCTCCGAAATGACAGACCCCCTCATTTTATGCAGAGCTCTTTAACAAACTTTTTTAAAGAAAAAAATTATTTTAATGAAATGATGCTTTAATTGAACTGCAGCTCAGCCTAGGGGGGGATATCACTCTAACTTGCAGTGCAGCAGTAAAAAGTGACTGAAGTTTATCAGAGCACAAGACACATGACTATGGGCACCTGGAAAACTGGCAGTATGTCTAGCCCAATGTCAGATTTCAAAATTGAATATAAAAAAATTGTTTGCTTTTTTGAAAAATGGATTTCAGTGCAGATGTCTGCTGGAGCAGCTCTATTAACTGATGCATTTTTTTAAAAATAATTTTGTTTTCCCATGACAGTATTCCGTTAAGGATTCAGTTTTTCAGTAATCTGTAGTATTTACTTCCCAGTACCCGATACTACATAATCATATATATTTATGTTGACCCATATAATTATTGGATTATGTACACGGTACTGTTTTATTTATTATTTCAGAACAAAAGATATGGATTATTTGGATAAAATGGAATCTATGGGAGATGGCCTTTCTGTAAGTCAGAGCTTTCCAGATAACAGGTATCTGGATAATGGATCCCATACCTGTCCTACTAAGGGGCCCATTTACTAACAATCGAATTGTAATTTTTTACACAAATCTTGAAAAATGTGTGGTTTTCCTATATTTATAAAAAGCTCTAAAAATTTTTGGCTAACTAATTATATTAGAAACATTTTTTTATTTTGCACAGCCTATCTATTTAGCCAGTTTTTATTTTTACACTGAAGAATTCCTTTAAAGATCGGCTTTTCACATACTGTTCATTACAGATGTGCGGGTTGAGAAAACCTTGACCCACAACCAATCAGAACCCACACCTGCCTGACCAGTGCCTTCCCGGACCTGGCTTTCCCCCTTTATGTATAGACCTAAGCAGCCCCACGGATGATGTCACAAGGCAGGGAAGGCACGAGCCTATAAAACCGGAAACCGATAGTGTAAGGTCGCAGGCAGGGAGAGAAGGCAGAAGAGCTCAACCCTAACCCACCAACAAGGGTTAGTCAAGGTCGGGCCAAACCTGCCCGGCCCGCACATCTATAATGCACATGAGCAGCTGCAGGAAGAAAGAAGCAGGATCGATCAGTGGCGCTCGCTGGAAGAACCCCCGGGTTGGTGCAGTTTTCTGCCGATAGGAACATTGACCTTGGGTGTCAGGAAAGTAAATGCAATCACTTGGGGTGCCTAACTTTTGGCACTCTCAAGTAAAGAAAGACTTTCTTTCTCCTTTAAATCAAATCTTTTAGACTTTTAGAAGTTTTCAGATTTTTTTTTGCTAGGAATTGTCAGAAAAACTAGAATTTTGAGAGGTTTTTGAGGTATTCATATTTTTTCCCGAATTGTTGAGCACTTTCTTTCGTTCACACTCTTTATATTTGGATCTCTTAATAAATTCCATGACAATCGATTAAAAAGAATGTACTATTCTAGAAGACCTTTGAGACCTAGAGGAACTCTTCTCCCACCACATCAATGTTGGTCTTTTTGGGGAGCAGATGTAGGGCCCTCAGCAGAGCAGAGTGGGAGGCAGCGGGGAAGGTGAGGTGCACTCAGGCACTGGCAGGCTCGGGGCACATCGGGAACCCCACTACAAACCCTGCTCAACCAGCCAACCGTCTAGAGCGGAGCCTCAGCCTCCTTCACAGCTGTCACTATAATAGCCAGGGAGGAGAAATCGAGCACTGCAGGATGGATGGTCGCCGTATCGCCTGTTTTGAAGAGGACAGGAAGTGAAGTTTCAGTAAGTTATTTCTAAATAAAGGGTTTGCAATTTACAAGTTTAATTTGCCAAGGTGTTTATTTTTCGTTGTATACTAACGAATTTTTTGTAAAATTATTTTGATGTTACTGGTCTTTTAATTTATGTGAAAATATGCCTTTTCACTGATTTGCAAATTTTCCATGAAGTAAAATGGGACAGATTCACCCGTCACCAGGGGTGTTACTACAGAGGGGGGCCCAGGAGGCATAGGGGCCCCATAAGGCCCTAATACATATACAATTTCAATAAATATTGGTCAACCTCTAGACATTTTGTTGGCCAGCAGATTTTTGCCCCAAACTTGTCTGAAATTGAGAAAAGACACCAGAAAACGCGAGAATGCTTAAGAGGGAGGGGAGTATTAGGAACAGAGCCCAAAATCTGGTAAATCCAGACTTCTACAGTCCCGTTGTATGCTGGGTATTAAAGTCTTACATTAAACTTGGAAGTCAGCAAATTGTTAAACAAAAACTACATTACCCAACATGCATTGGGAGACAGGCTTGGCACATTAGGGCAACAAAAAACTTTGGCTGGTTTCCAAAGTACAAACCAGCCAAAGGCCCAAAAAGTAAACCAAGGCTAAAAGGCTAGTTTGTACTTTCAAAACCCGCCTGGGCTTAAATTAGTAGCCCTATTGGCTGTAAACCCGCCAACCTCGCAGCCAGGATCTGCAAGGGATGGGGCTACGGATCTACCCCAAGTGCATAATGCCTACATTTACACATGTGACTTCTAGTGGTAAAGACATTGCCAAGCTTTACCTGTTGGATTTGCTCCCCTCTCCTATCAAACAGTTTGGTTTATTCCGTTTTACTCTATTGGTGAGGAGGCCAGCAACTCCTCCGGATTGGGCAGAGAAAACCCAGGTTGCCTCGGTAACAGTACGACGCGGCACTGCATGCGTTTTGTTAAAGGAAGAACGAGACATCTTTACCATTGAATTGGTTACCCGGATACCAAAGGGACGTGCACTCGAGTTCCAAATTCCCTCGCCCCGCCTTCTCCCCTCCCGCGGACAATGGTGATCAGAGGAATGACGTCAGCTTTCCCTGCAAGCATGTCAGTGTGATGAGACAAGGAGCCAGCGGCTGGAACTTGGGGAAGCGCTGTGTTTTACTCGTTTTCGGCAACACCCCTTCCGCTAACCGCGTTGAATAAGGCAACTGTATCTATCTCATGCTTTTAGGGGGAATCCTTTCTGCCTCCGCCTTTTACGTAAAGCAAGTGAAGAGCAGCCTCGGGCGAGGGGCGGAGCAAAAAATCGCCGGCCGGCTAGAGAATTTAGTCCGAGTAGATTTTGGGTGTAACAGCTGAATCCGCACAAACCCGCTAGAACCTTGGAAACCGAAAGGAGTCCGCGCCCTGCAATGATCTGAAGTATCTGAGCCTGTCAGTGTTAATTGTGGACCACTTCGACTTTAATTTCATTATTCTGTTTATTTTAAGACGGCGGCTGTTCTACACCCCGGAATTGCACAATTGCTTTTGTTGTGTCAGAGTGGGAGATGCCGGCAATGAGATTGGGGCAGTGCTGGGAGAACTCCTCTTCCTTGGACTAAAGCTGCAGGCTAGCACTCACTTGCAATACTATCAGCCACCTACAGCAGCAAACCATTGCCATACTCTACTTGGGAGCCTGAGTGCTTGGTGAGTTGCACACTTATTCACTGGCTACTTCTTCATTACAGGCTTCAGTGGTGTAACTCAGGTGTTAATGGACCCCACAGCTAATTCATTTTACATCCATCAACATATCCGAGGTTTGCTTTTTTTTATTCAAATATGTGTTGAAGTTACTCATTATTAGGGCCTCACCCCCCATACCCCTGGGACCCCCTAGGTCTGCTTCCTCTGTAGTTGGGCCCCTGACAGTCTTCCTCCCTCTGTGCCTTCTGCTGCTGCTGCTGCTGCTGTGAGACCGGTTTTCTTGTACATAATGCTTACTGATGTGTCTTCTTGGAATCTGGCTGGATTGCACCTTCCAGCATTCTCCACAGCTAGCCAGTAATGGTTTGCTGGGTGGGAAATGCAGTTCAGTAATAGCTGAAGGGTGAATACCATCCCTGAGAGTGTTAATCACATCCGGTTATTGTATAATGAGCAGAAACTTACAAACAAGAATGATGAGTAGCTTCCACCTTTTTAATTATGTTTAATCTGTGATAGGTTAAACCGGTTCCAAGATAGTTTGCATTAATTCTCATTAGATTTATGACCGTCTCTTATGTGAGGGCTCTGAACTGATTTTGCCAGTCCTGCCTGCTATTTTGATTACATTTGCATGGAAATATGACTGCTTGCACCAGTGCAATGAAGAGGCAAGGTTTCCCTTCTGCTGTTTGCAAAAAAAAAAGAGCAAATCTGCCATATGTCATCTTTCTTTCTGAGATGCCCACAGAATGAACAGTTTTGGCAGTTATTTAAAAAATATATTCTCTTACAGTACAGTATTCTGTGATTTGTATAAAATAGTGGTTGACATAGTGCCTTGCAGTTTTTATTTGCCAGACATATTTTAGCATGAAATAAATAAAACTGCATCGAAATTTGTTGTTTATAAGCCCCTAAACCACTTCCTTCTTCCGTATTCTGTGAAGACAGTCCGTTTTTACAGCATTATTGCGAGCATTCTGATAGCAGGGATTCACAAAAACAAATTGAGTAGCAGAAATGACATAGCGGATTACTGCTATAGTTTATATACACTGGCTGTTCCCCCAGAGTAAATAGTTGTTCCCTTAAGTGTCACTGCTGCTCTACATCAGGATGGAATCTTCAAGGTCATTGAGAAGGGAGGGAGTTTACTTAATTACACCATTTGAGTGAAAAAGTCATGCTCCATTGGTTGTAATGGTAGTATTTAGTTGCTTATATATTTTGGGAAAATGGACCAATCTCCCTTGTAGCAATGTAATTCAGCTATACAGTGGGGCTGGTGGTGTGATACCTATTAAATGAAACAAAAGGGGCTATCCGGCACTCAAAGGTGTTTTTAGGGCATGAAGCATGAAATGTGTGTAAGTTTTAGATTCTACAAATACATTTTATTTTTATTTTATGTTTTGGCCCAGTGGATTCCTTTGAGTGCTGGATAGCCCCTTTTGTTCCATTTGATTTATTTCTGTTTGATGCTCCCTGAAGCCGAGGGTCTGATGCACCTGGACCACTGGTTACATTTGGTTAGTTTATCTACACTAGTACTCTGTAGCACCATTTTCTTTGTTTTGGAGTGATACCTATTAACAGGATATAAGGAAATATATGTCTATATTATGTTAGGCTGAACATGGCATATTTAGCAGTGTGACTGTGCTGTTTATTATTTTCAAAGACTATGTTTGAAATTAGAATTGTTTTTTTGTCAGGATGTGCCTTCGTTTCTAAATGCAGATTATGGAATTGATATGAAAATGGAGAATATTTTAGCAGCCGGAAGCCTGAATTTTGGGAATCCTTGTCCTTAGTCTAATTTACATGTTTCTTTTGTGTTCCATACATGAATTCAAGAGTTTTAGTTAATCTAGCATACTTGTGTTTAGTAAATTGTAAAATACTCTTTTACCCTTTTGAACTATATGTATTGTGTGATTTATTTTTGGCTGTGTCTGCAAAGTGTGTCTTTTTATGCACTTTAGAAAAACTTTGTGTGCAGAGTTTTGGGAACAAGCCAGTCAGAAATAATGTTTGTGTTAATGGTATTTTCTGTGTGCTGCAGAATTTTTGTTGTGTGTGCGACATTCTGTACTTTAGAAAATGATCTATGGCCTCAAATATGGATCCTGGTCTCTGGGAAACTATACTGCTGACTTTTGGACCTTCTAACAACTTCTTGGAGGGGGTGATATAGTAAAAATTAAAGATCACAATGTTCCTTCAGTTCGAGAATATTGATGTAAAAATTAAAAAAACAGCATTTATGGAAACCAATAGGACTGTACTGTTTTGCAAAAACCACACTTCGTGCTACTCGCTTCTGTAACTATTATAGCAATTTTATTGAGGTGCGGAAGAATGTGGTGAAAAGTCAATTACGTTTTTTTACTTCAGCATGAAATTTAGCCATTGCTGTTGTTTATTTGCCTTTTATGTCAGTAAATTGTCATCTTGTACACTTCAGTAGTTCTAGCACAGTGACATATAATTTTATGTAAATTTAGCAGCTTATTGTATAATAGAAAGTGTCAGTGTACCAAATTCTAGTAAAATGCTCATGTTCTTAAAAACAAAAATAAAATAAATAAGTATGTGAAGCTATGTTTCATTAAAATGGCTTGGGGACCACATTTAGCCTGTGGGACGCCTGTTGGAGTGCCATGTTATACGATATGTGTACCATCTAGATACAGTTAAGCCAGAAGAACACCGTAATTTTGCTAGTACAGTATGTGGAGAATGCCTACGATATGGCCCACTTGTTTCTAAAATAGCTGGCATATGGGAAGGATAGTTATTAGTGGATTGGAATGAGTAGAATGGTACACTATATGACAAAATGTATCTGGACATCCAATCTTAAAGGGGTTATACACCTTCAAACACTTTTTTCAGTTTAATTGGTTTCAGACAGTTCACCAGAAAGAGACTTTTTTCAGTTACTTTCTATTTGTAACCATTTGTCTAATATTGGAGTCTAAAATTAAAATTTTCACCTTCTAAAGCAGCTCTGGGAGGGGGGTCGCTAACTCTTAACTATTCTAAATTGATGCATTTAGTTGATACATTGGTCATCTTTGTCTCTGCTGGTCAGAATCCCTGAGTTTCACTAAAGGCAGATGTTTGAATTGATACAATAGTTGCTAATATTCCAAAGATACTGCTGATAAATGTAACTAATGAAACAACTAAATGTAGCAAATTGTAACCATTCAGAATCTGCTCCTGGATCACTGAGCTGCCAGACTGAAACACCAGAGACAGGAACATTAAACTTAAGGGGAACTCCACAAAAACAAACATAACTTAAGCTTTCTGAAAAGTAAACATAATTTCAAGCAACTTTGCAATATACATCATTTAAAAAATATGCAGTCTTTTCATGATCTTTAATGGTTTCTGACAGTTCCCTAAGACTAGCCCCCTGCTCTCTAACTGATCTCTCTATTTTGCTGAGCTGGCTGACTACTGTTAATTTGTATCAACAGCCAGCTGTCTTCAGCCTGCATCCTCCAAACCCCACAATTCCCTGCACCCATGATTTCAATAAGGAAATGAACATCACAGTGCAATGCATTTTGGGTCATGTAGTTCCTGCATTGTTTAGTCCCTCCTGCCCTGCAAGGATTTCAAATGATGCAGAAAGAGAAGAACTATTAAACAAAGGATTCAGCATAGAAAATTGCATTTATTCATACTTTTTAAAGAAGCAGGTAACTGTGATGGATATATTAGGGATTTTTGTGTTATGTGCAGGGGCGATTCTTGCTATAATGCCGCCTGAGGCGGCCTTCTTTCGCCGCCCCCTTCCCTCCTCCTAGCACTAACCTTTATAGCGCCGGAGAGGGCAGGGGCGGTCCGCGACGATTCGTGCAGAGAGCGCAATAGCGCTCTCTGCGCTAGAAGAGCCGAATTTCCGGTTTGAAAACCGGAAATTCCGCTCTTAGTTACCAGGAGCGGCATTTTTGCCGCCCCTGGCAACCAGGGGGGCGCTGCCGCCTGAGGCGAGTGTCTCAACTCGCCTCATTGGTGGAGCGCCCCTGGTTATGTGGGCCTCTTTATCAAATTTTGGTTGGGAAGCTGGAGTTCCCCTTTAAGCTTAAATTTCAGGAAAACTGAAAAAAGACTTTGTTTCTGGTGAACAATCTGAAAACGACTCAACTAGAAAAACATGGAAAAATCACTGAACCCTTCCATTGAACCCTTGGGAGGGTTTTTTTTTTATTATTTTTACTGGGCGATCAGCCTGACACACGGATACATCATAATGTGCAATGCAAAGCATCAGTTGGAGTGGTGTAAAGATTGGTTTTATTGGGCTGTGAGATGGTTAAAATGCATTTTTGGAGTGGTGAATTTTTTAAATAATATCTTTTTGGCCATTTAAAGCAAGCCTTAATGACACAGCATACAATTACATTTCCTTTTCAGCAGGATGAAGGTCTGTGTGCACAAAGGAGGTCCACATAGAATTGGTTTACTGAAATGGGAGTAAAGAGTCTGTGGCCTCAACCCAACTTAATATCTGTGGCATGAAGTGGAATGCCAACTGCAAGCCATGGCTGCTCAACATTACTAATGTTCTTGTGGCTGAATGGATGCAAGTCCCACAGCCAATGTCCCAAAGTTAATGGATATCCTTTCCACTAGTGTAGAGTAATGCGAAAATGATGAACAATTTCATATTGAAAACTTCAAATTTCATCATGCAGTGGTGGATAAGCAGGCATTTTTGACACTTTTGGCCATTTAATAAATGTTGGGCGTGATGGGACAGATGGTATCCACAAAGGACTTTAATATGTCAGACATATTTAGATGGTGGTATATAAATAATGTATTGGGCACAGTGTTGTTAATGTGCTCTAAAGTGTTGGGCTTTGTGTGGATTCTGTTTTAGGTTTTGTGTTTGAGGCACACCTTGTAACTAGATGTAGTTTTAACAAAGTTATTTGAAACTTCATAATAAAAACACTTAAATGGGACTAGTTTGTACAGAGAATATGTGAGCTGAACTTTGGCCAGGAACACTTGCACCCCTTGGTTGCCGGATTAAAAATTTGGTGCTCAGTGCAGACAGCAGCATCAAGAGTTGTAGGTTAGCCATGTCCTTACCACCTGCCTTAGAGCAGGCAGTAAGGATAGGGAACTGATGGCAAGCTGTGCCTCCTGCTACTCGCTAACTTGTGTGTGTAAATTATGTGCAAGCTAGGAGCAGATAGGTGCTGGTGAGGTGCCACCCTCACACCCACCCCTCTTAGTTTGATCCATGGGGTATGCTGCTCTCCTTTTGCAGAGACCTGCAGCAAGTTACAAATTGCTTTAGCTACAGACTGAGTAACTGAGTAACATACCATGCATCAAGCAGAGCATTGAGGGCAAATGTTGAGCCCATTCTATAGGCCAGGCTTTATAAGCAAACAGCCTGATTGGGGAGGAGGGCATATGCCAGATAACATATAGTTATGTACAATCTACACTTACGCAGACTTATTCACTGAAATCAGAATGTTTCAGATGGCAGCAAGCAGTGCTCTGCTGAACAGTACATGATTGTAATAATTCACAAAGAGCATGCACTTATAGGGAAAACTATGTCAGACACTCTTGTAAATTGCATACTGCAAATTTTTTGATGAGTCTCTTTGTAGTTGCAGCAACTATTAGACAAATGTAAGCTTATAAATTTTTACTCTGTGAATTACTGACTTTTTTCCCCCACGTGTCATAAGTAGTCCAAACTCTGACCTTGTCCCACCCTTCCCGAGGCGTCCTTATGTCCAACTTCTGCCTCCGGTAGTTGATATTTACATTCTCTTGCCTGTTTCGTCCTATCCCCTTCAATGACATCAGAGATGACTATTAATATAGAAATACCAACAACTCACCGGGTCAGGTTGGATGTGAGTTGACTTTTTGTGAACCCCCTGCATCTCTACATGGAACATTCCTCTTCTGCAAATATACATGAGTGGGAGCTGCCTTATTTCTGCCTGTAATTAATGCATGTGAACAGTAGGTCATGATGCGGGAAAACAGTGAAGATTAATTCTCTTTTAACTCCTGTATAAGTCACTTAGTAGAACATTGTGATATAAAAGTTATAATTTAAAGAAAACATGATGTATAACGCAAACTCAATTGTGTGTCAGTGCATTTATATGCATTTAAATGCAGTTTGATTTTAGTAGGTTGGGTATTATTCAAGGCAGTGTTTGCTTTTTAACTGAGAAGCATCTGGGTGTATTGATTTTTAGGAGGTTCATTGTTGAGAATGGCCCATGTGACCAGTTATTTGGGCTTTCTCTCTTTTTGGCAAGAATGTGACTTCCTGCTTGGCTAATTTAAGGTTTTGTGTATGAATAGCTTGAAAAGTCTCATTTAATCTTAGAAGTAGTAAGTGAACTCACAGTATTTTAATTTTTTAAACAGTACCATGAAATGTAGAATTCGACTCCCACATAAAAAGGTTATTGTACAGGTATAGGATCTGATATCCAGAAACTTGTTATTCAGCTAGCTTCCATAGACTCCATTTTAAGAAAATAATTCTAATTGTTTTTATAAATCCTTTCCCTTTTAACCTCAAAAAAACAAATCCGTTTTTTTTTTTATCCCAACTAAGATATAAGTAATCCAAATTCCAAAAATGGAGATTCAAATTACAGAAATATCCCTTATCTAGAAAGCCCCTGGTCCTGAGCATTCTGGATAACCGGTCCCATAGCTGTACTAGAGCAGTAGATTGTACATTTCCTGTTATCCTCATGATGCTTTTTGTTTGTTTACATGCCAATCAGAGTTATAGAATAAAGAGCCAACTACGGCACTGCAATAGTTAAATGGCCAGTTTACCTTCAAAATTTTCCTTTCAAATAATACAAAATAAAAATTGTAATTTTAGGTGTAAATTAAGAAAATTGTGAAACAATTGGAAAACAAAGTTTTTGGTGTAGTAAATAGCAAACTACCCTTTCTGTAAAGAAAATATTGCATTTCTATTACATTTACTTTTCACAGAACAACTTTATATAAAATTTTCTGCTAATTGTTGTCTATTTATTTAAATTTATATTTTTTATGTGGTATGTTTTATTAGGCACTATTACTTCATACCAACCTTCAGCTTACTAGAAATATGAACATTAGGGTAAGGGCACACCTGGCATTTCAGGGAGATTTAGTCGCCTGGCGACTAATTGCCTCTTCTATGGGGCGACTAATCTCCCCGAATGGCTTCCCCCTGTCTTCGGCTAGAATGAAAAATCGCCTGCGGCATGGCACACGCGGTGCTTCGTATTCCGAAGTCGCCCAAAGTTTCCTCATGAAGCAACTTCGGACGACTTCAGAAAACGAAGTGCCGTGTGTGCCATGCCACAGGTGATCTTTCATTCTAGCCGGCGGAAGACAGGGGGAAGCCGTTTGGGGAGATTAGTAGCCCCAAAGAAGAGGTGATTAGTCGCCAGGCGACTAAATCTCCCCGAATCGCCAGGTGTGCCCTTACCCTTAGGCAGCACCTATTTACTGTGTTATTAGAGGTCTGTGGCAATTACATTTAACCTCTCTCCATTTTATTTATTATGTGTAAACTGAACAGGTTAATAGAAAAAGCTTTAACCCTTGAAGTGCTAATGCTGTTTGAGTCTGTGTATCTGCATCCTTCAGATTGTGTCTACATGACTATTCCAGACTGCCTTTTAGTTTTTGCCACAAAAAATATACAGACAGATTATTTCCTTTGAGGCAATACAATCCAGCAGCTGTAGTAAAAGGTTTTGCATCAACTTCTATTTGATGGTAGGGCCATAGGGAGATATTCTACATAAGTCATCCACTCCTTATAGTTCACATTGAGACACTCCAATTGCATTTTGCTGACAAAGGTCTGCCATGTATTTGTATGGCAAGCTAATTTCACTTGTAATATCCACTACTAGTAACTGCAGCAAACCTGAATCAAGGTGTATGCTATGTTGTCAGAAAATGATAATGTCATGCAAAGAAGATTATAGACCAAAAGAAAGTTGGTGTTCACTAAAGGGTCATAAATGATCTAACTGGGCATGTATTTGTTGCTTTTTCATCGTGGCATCAACTCTAATTTGGTCTTGTTGATTGAAAGTGATAGTGTGTGTAAAGCCAGTGTCCATGGCAAAGACATTTCATACATTTCTGTTCCATAAATTGTTCCTATAACAGCATCACCACATTATGGTAAATGCATGTACCTGTACACAGTGCATCCTTCCTTATATTAAATTAAAAGTTCAGAGGTTTGTTTTTTTTTTTGTAAATCACATTGTAATGATACAGTCTTAAAGGGATCCTGTCATCGGAAAACATTTTTTTTTTTTTCAAAACGCATCAGTTAATAGTGCTACTCCAGCAGAATTCTGCACTGAAATCCATTTCTCAAAAGAGCAAACAGTTTTTTTTATATTCAATTTTGAAATCTGACATGGGGCTAGACATTTTGTCAATTTCCCAGCTGCCCCTGGTCATGTGACTTGTGCCTGCAGTTTAGGAGAGAAATGCTTTCTGGCAGGCTGCTGTTTTTCCTTCTCCATGTAACTGAATGTGTCAGGGTAATGTTGCACTCTTGTGCTTAAATGAAATTAAGAAGTCAGATGGATTATGCTGCTCAGTATAAGAAGCTTACTTCTTGTAAAGAAGATTGATATTGGTAATTCCTTAGTACAATTATATTGTCACTTATCTAGTTTACAAGAGAGTAGGAGTCTTTGTTAAATACAGCGCGATCCAACTAGTACAAGTGCTATTTTGTTAGTAGGGCTTTTGAGTGTAGTTCATGAATATAGTATTGCCTTGGCCTCTATTGAGCACTGGACTTTGTTGGTTCATTGTAATAAAAGTTGGTTTAAAGGAACAGTTCAGTGTAAAAGAAAAATCTGGGTAAATACGCTGGGCAAAATAAAAATGTAATGAACTGTATAAAGGCTGGAGTGTCTGGATGTCTAACATGATAGCCAGAACACTACTTCCTGCTTTTCAACTCTCTAACTCTGAGTTAGTAAGCGACTCTAAGGGGGGCCACATGGGAAATAACTGTTCAGGGAGTTTGCAATTGATCCTTAGCATGCAGGTCAGATTCAAAAGCAACAGTTATGACCCATGTGCCCCCCCTTCAAGTCACTGATTGGTTACTGCCTGGTACCCAATCAGTGGAAACCAAGAAAGCTGCAAAGCAGGAAGTAGTGTTCTGGCTATGATGTTAGACATCCACTCATGGCTTTATACATTACATTTTTGGTATTAGAAACATTTTCTGTCTACCCAGTTTTTATTTTTATAGTGAACAATTCCTTTAAGTCTAATAGCACACAGGGTATGTTGATCAGGTAGCCATGACTCCCATGATCCCCATGCACAGAATGACCCTACAGCGTAGTCTGAAGACAGCAGAACCGATAGCAAACAAATTGCATATAACAGGCATTTTCTTAAAAGAGAAAAAAAGATACATATATAGGATAGGAATATGGCTAAGGCCAAATGGAGCTTTTTCTCAGCATGTAAGCAAAATATGTGCTATATCTAGGGTTGCACCAAATCCAAGATTCCGTTTGGGATTCGGGCAGGACTGAGACTGAGCCGAAAGTGCCAGTTGAATTGAAATGTACAAAACATTTTTCAAGGGCATATTCAGCAATGTAAGTGTATTTTGAATTATCAAGTTGTGTTTATTATTGTGTTTAGCATAAGGGGCATGTAAAAGATCTCCGAGTGATATAAACATCGCTTTTAAACCAAATCTGCCATTTGTCAGGACAGAAGAAAGCGATAAGTAGTCCTCTACTTCAAATTCACTGTGTGTTTTTTCTATTCTGTTGCCTACAATAGTAAAGCATAGTTCTATGGGGTTTTCCCTCTCAACCATTCAAGTCCGTGAATGAGTGAAATATATTAATCTTGGTTGTGCAGTTTCAAATCTCTGCCTTGTCTGGGGTGGATCACAAGAGCTATAAGCTTGGAGCTTTGTAGAAGGGGAAGTCTATATTTAACTCGGCAATGATTTGCATATGAGTAATAAGTGTAACTGACTTCAGCTAGCCGAACAGCTTTGAGCGTGTTATTAATATTAATTAGGGATGCACCGAATCCAGGATTCAGTTCAGGATTCGGCCAGGCTTCGGGCTTTTTGAGCAGGATTCGGATTCGGCCGAATCCTTGTGCCTGGCCGAACCGAATCCGAATCTTAATTTGCATATGTAAATTAGGGGCGGGTACGGAAAGCACGTGACTTTTCGTCCACTTTTTCCTTTTCTGCTCCTAATTTGTATATCCAAATTAGGATTCGGTTCGGTATTCGGCCGAATCTTTCACCAAGGATTCGGGGATTCGTCCGAATCCAAAATAGTGGATTCGGTGCATCCCTAAAATTAGTAGTCAAGGCTATATAACACTGTAATATGCCTGTTAATCAGTCACTCCTCTCTTTGCAATTGGTTAAGAGGGCAGGATAAGGATATAGCACTAAACTTTAAAATATAGTTGAAATGTGCTAATGAAAAAAAAAGATTTAACAATATGCATTTTGACACATCACAACATATTATTTTAAACAGTATTTTAAAAATGCCCCTGATCAGTAAAACATCAGTGGCCACTATTACTTAAGGTTAGAATGGCACTAATCATAAAGAAGTACTAGAACTGTAGATATTGTAGTACTACAACTCCCAGGTGCTTACAGCAGCTTTATAATGGAAGGATGATATTATTTTTTTTTCTACAACCCCTTGAGTTCCACTGGCCAGAATCCAGGTTACAGAGCAGAAGAAATTAAGGCAAAGGGCAAAGTCGTGTCCACTAATACACTAATGAGAAACACACTTGTGTCTGAACGCATTCCTCTACAGTTGTGCTAAAGTACCGTAGTCACCTGCTTGCTTAAAGGTGCAAGGTTTACCAATGCAACGGAGCCCTGGAAATAGCATCTGCATTACAGCGGACCTGTCACCTACACATAAAAAGCTGTATAATGAAAATCCTTTGCAAATTAAACATGGAACCCAATTTCTTTGTGTTTTTTTTTAATTAAAACATCCATACCCGTTATATAGGTGTTTAAATATCTGAGCTGTCAATCAAATATCATCTGCCCCGCCTCTATGCCTGAGTCAGTCACTTTCCATTCAGCAATTCCTAGATGTCACTGCACTCCTCACATCCCTCCTTCCAACCTCACACTTTATAATTGTGTAGGGCACTGATGGTGGGCATTGGTCACCCATTGTGGTGCATACACAAGATTTTGAGGTGTGCCACAACATGGCTCCTGCCTGCTTGCTGTGATTGTGTAATTCCAAAACTGAAGGAAACACAATTTAAATAATAAATATTGTATAAGTAAAGTATTTTGCTCAACTAACATGATAGAAAAGAATTTGGAATTATTTGTTAAGGTGACAGGTCCCCTTTAAAGGAGAACTAAACCCTAAAGTTGTAGTTTTAAAGTATGTGCCGACTGGGTGGTGGTACCTGCACCATATAGGACTACATCGGAGAATGTAGTAGGTGTATGGCTTCTAGATATTGCTCATATAAAGTATAATCCCCCTACACACACACACTCCTCACATACTACCTACTGAACTTCCATCACATGTGGTTGATGGCTGTTAAACCTAAAAAGTGACTTCACTTCAGCTCTAGTAACTTAAGGCAACATAAATAGCAGAGGGCCTGAAAAGAAAAATAAGTTATACATTTTTTTTAAATTAACAATAAAATTGAGCCTCAAAGTCTGCTTGGACATCAGCAACCAGGCAGCCTTTTAAGCTGTAGGCTTGAAAGACCCAGAATAGGAAGGCCTAAAGTTCAAAAAACTTACAGAATAAATAATGAAGACCAAGTGAAAGTTGTATCTGGGAACCCAAATAATTGTTCATGTTCTGTATGCTCTTCTATTTCTCTCAGATTTGGTTACAGTGATTAGAATACAGTACATACAGGTCCACGGAAGAAGCACTTGGCAAAGCAGATTACAAAATGCACCAATAAGGTCACTCCCTAGCTGGGATATTCATTTACCTCATTGTATTCTTTCAGCATTGAATGGAAAATCCAAATTTGTGTTTAATTACAGTGGTGTGAAAAACTATTTGCCCCCTTCCTGATTTCTTATTCTTTTGCATGTTTGTCACACTTAAATGTTTCTGCTCATCAAAAACCGTTAACTATTAGTCAAAGATAACATAATTGAACACAAAATGCAGTTTTTAAATGAAGGTTTACGTTATTAAGGGAGAAAAAAAACTCCAAATCTACATGGGCCTGTGTGAAAAAGTGATTGCCCCCCTTGTTAAAAAATAACTTAACTGTGGTTTATCACACCTGAGTTCAATTTCAAAGGTTATAAAGCCATTTCTAAAGCTTTGGGACTCCAGCGAACCACAGTAAGAGCCATAATCCACAAATGGCAAAAACATGGAACAGTGGTGAACCTTCCCAGGAGTGGCCGGCCGACCAAAATTACCCCAAGAGCGCAGAGACAACTCATCCGAGAGGCCACAAAAGACCCCAGGACAACATCTAAAGAACTGCAGGCCTCACTTGCCTCAATTAAGGTCAGTGTTCACGACTCCACCATAAGAAAGAGACTGGGCAAAAACGGCCTGCATGGCAGATTTCCAAGGCGCAAACCACTTTTAAGCAAAAAGAACATTAAGGCTCGTCTCAATTTTGCTAAAAAACATCTCAATGATTGCCAAGACTTTTGGGAAAATACCTTGTGAACCGACGAGACAAAAGTTGAACTTTTTGGAAGGTGCGTGTCCCGTTACATCTGGCATAAAAGTAACACAGCATTTCAGAAAAAGAACATCATACCAACAGTAAAATATGGTGGTGGTAGTGTGATGGTCTGGGGTTGTTTTGCTGCTTCAGGACCTGGAAGACTTGCTGTGATAGATGGAACCATGAATTCTACTGTCTACCAAAAAATCCTGAAGGAGAATGTCCGGCCATCTGTTCGTCAACTCAAGCTGAAGCGATCTTGGGTGCTGCAGCAGGACAATGACCCAAAACACACCAGCAAATCCACCTCTGAATGGCTGAAGAAAAACAAAATGAAGACTTTGGAGTGGCCTAGTCAAAGTCCTGACCTGAATCCTATTGAGATGTTGTGGCATGACCTTAAAAAGGCGGTTCATGCTAGAAAACCCTCAAATAAAGCTGAATTACAACAATTCTGCAAAGATGAGTGGGCCAAAATTCCTCCAGAGCGCTGTAAAAGACTCGTTGCAAGTTATCGCAAACGCTTGATTGCAGTTATTGCTGCTAAGGGTGGCCCAACCAGTTATTAGGTTCAGGGGGCAATTACTTTTTCACACAGGTTTGGATTTCTTTTCTCCCTAAATAATAAAAACCCTCATTTAAAAACTGCATTTTGTGTTTACTTGTGTTATCTTTGACTAATAGTTAAATGTGTTTGATGATCAGAAACATTTTGTGTGACAAACATGCAAAAGAATAAGAAATCAGGAAGGGGGCAAATAGTTTTTCACACCACTGTATTTGGCCAGGAGTAGGTTACCTTTGTATCATGGTGTAGATTTTGATTGTAAAGCTTATTTTTTTTTCTTTTAGCACAGATAGTACATGCATGAACTTGATGCTGTTTCCCAACCTCTTCAGATACTGTTTCCCTTTTTCATCTCTTCACCATAATAATGTTAAATACACGTTAGTTTATTATAATAATAATAATTATTATAATGCCATAACAATAACTTTATTAAAGTTCCAGGAACATTCACAAGCATGCATTCTAAAGCTGTCTTTACAGTGAGACCGCCCAGCCCCACTTCTCTGGAGCTCCTTAGTGAGGAATGTAGGTTCTAGCCTCTACCCCAGGATGAAACAAAGATCTATAGGTTATTTTTCATAATACACAAGTTTCTACAAATGTTCTCACAGAAATGTTTATTATTATTCACATATTTATAAAGCATAAAATAAAGTATACAGATTGCATATAAAAATACTGACAAACCCTGCTCATTAGAGCTTAACATGCATATAAAACAGATCTAACCCAGTAATGTACAGTATATGTTACAATATTTGAATCCCTGTTATCTGTTGGGCTATTTTCAGAATGGCTCTTCTTTTAACAGCTGTTTTTCCCCAAGCATAGTTTTGGTATTCATCAGTTACAAGACTTTCTGTCTGTTTACACAAGTGTTGCTGAGCTTTGCTATGGCGGCTGTTCTATAACTTTACATAATAGTTAGGCTCCAGTTTTCTGTAGAACTTCAGCTTCTGATGTCTAGAGATTGGAAAGAAGGCAAGAAGCCCTTGTGGTTTATGATGATGAGATCATCAGTGATTTCCAGCTGCACTGTCATAAACAAGTTAATCTCAGACATTTATATTCTAGGGCCCTTTGTGTTGTGTCTTCCTAAAATAATAAGTGAATGGAAAATCTTTTTTTTTTTTTTTAAACCATTTTTTCCCCATGTTATCAATGTTTTTTTAATATGCAACGTTGGTTACTGAGAATGTTTTCTGAAAACTTAAATTATGCAGAATGGTTTTATGTTACTTGAAATGGTATTGGTGCTGAACTTTGCTAAGGCAATAGTTCCCATTCATAATGCAAATAAAGAGTTGGAATTCATACCTCCCAACTGTCACGTTTTGAGTGGGACAGTCCCGATTTTGACAGCTCAATCCACAGTACCGGATTGTTACTGAAATGTCCCAACTTTCTCTTTAATCTCCTGCACTGACCAGGCCAGAAAAAGATACAAAGTTTCTTAAACTCATTGGATTTTGGCAGAGAGCCCAGAATACATAGCAGGTGTACTTTGATACTTTTGTAACAATTTAAGATTGTAAAAAAAAAAAAAAGAATTGTAAAAATCTAAGATAAGCAGAGAAGCAATTGTAACAATTTCAGTCTTTTGGGGAAGCTGTGGCGTGCAGTTAAAGGGAAATTCACCTTCATTAGCAACTGTAATAACACATAAAAACCAAAGAAATAACCTGCCAAATTTTGTAAAATGAACATGGTAATTAGGGGGTGTGGCCACAAAAATGTGTGGTAAATATTTTTGTCCCTCTTTCTATTTCCAAAATGTTGGGAGTTATGGTAATGTTCTTCACCAGCAGAAAGGCCAGCTTTTAAATTTTACTACCTATTTCAGGGAAGAATAAATGAATGATAAATATATGCTCTCCAGACTGAACAAAATGTGTGCTGTAAAGCATAGGTACCCATAGTACATTACTGATAATTGTCAAGTATATTGTCAGTATGCAGTATAGTGCCATGTTGATGTATTACTACTAATTTAAATATATTAAATAACAATTTGAACAAATACATATTACTATACAACAGCAAATACCAGGTTAAAATTCCAGGTTTGCCGCCCCTTGTAACTGTCCGCTCACTGCCGCCTGAGGCAATAAACAGCCAGGCAAATGCTGCTTTTATTTTTACAGATTACTTTTAATACATATTTTCAATGTGATCATTCATATTGGAAGTTGGTTAACATTACATTTTCATACAGTATACTATGCAAGTAAAAACACTGCACACCTGCCCTTGTTAATGGGCTCCCCAGCTTTCTGACTAAAAACATCGATACTTGTCATCTAGAAACATATTTTACAATAACTACAGTTGTGATTTTTAACGTTTATTTTACACTCCAGTATGTTAACTTTATGTTGCATTACTGTGTTGTAGCTGACCATTTTTTATTAGCTAATTGGTACAGTAAATACCAACATGAAGATTTTTACATTCTTCCTACAAAACACTTTGTAGGAGTTAGCATTTGCTTGGCTGATGTATTTGTTGAAATGTCAGTTGGAGCTGTTCTGTCTGGCAAGCATCAGGATAGCTGGGTCTGTTAATTATGCAGTAAAATATGTGTGGCCTCCTTTTTAGTCCAAGACCAGCGGGTAAAGCCATTGTACACAATAAAGCACTGACTCCTCTGAATGGCTCATTCATGATTTCTGCAGATTTTTCACTCAATCAGCAGCAACAAGTGGGTTTGTAATTAGAACAGGGTACACACATTGTGCACGTTATACTCCTATCAAATCGAGCTGCTTTCTTGCTGTGAAAATGTTTAAATTCAGTGAACTTTTTAAATATATCAAGCTGCTAGCAGAAAAAAAATTATTGTATTGTCCAGATTTCAGCTTGTCCAATAGTCAAGCGGTTTGTTCTGTTGCTTGCTGACATATTTTGAGATCTCTCGTCAGTTAATTTATTATACCCGTTTCACACCACCAAATATAAAATAAATGAAAGAAATATGAACAGTAACACCAACAAAAGTGTACACACTGGTAAAACTGGTGTGTTTGCTTAAGAGTGTTGTAGCCCACTCGCACAACCCTGGCCTTCAGCAGTTCAGCGCCTTGTGCACGGTGTTGGAGGGATCGGCACCCTCCTCAGCAAACTATACAAGAAAACACTGGCACTCAAAGGCAAGTAACAGCAGGGTTATACCCTTGCGTATTTATTCTGCAAACGTGCAACGTTTCGGGGTCAGACCCCTTTGTCAAAGGGGTCTGACCCCGAAACGTTGCACGTTTGCAGAATTAATACGCAAGGGTATAACCCTGCTGTTACTTGCCTTTGAGTGCCAGTGTTTTCTTGGATGTGTTTGCTTAAGAAACACTACTAGAATTTATATAAAAAAAGCTGCTGTGTAACCATGGGAGCAGCCATTCAACCACAGGATACACTGCAGATAACACATAATGTCGGAATAACCCTATACTACATATAGTATATGTATACTCTGTATACTACAGAGCTTATCTGTTATCTGCTGTGTATCCTGTGCCTTTTCTAATTTTTTAGCCTTGAATGGCTGCCCCCATGGCTACACAGCAGCTTGTTTATATAAACTCTAGTAGTGTTTCTGAAGCAATTACACCAGTTTTACCAGTATATGGAAACAAAACATTATATTGTCATTCCTTTAAAACACTAATTTGTTGGTGTTATTGTTCTTTTAAGTTAGAAATGAATTTCTTTTAACACAAAATATATCGAACAGTAGTTATTTACAGGAAAGTTTTTCATCCTTGAATAAACCCTGTTTTTGTTCTCTCACCCTGTGGCCTTAATATTGTTTAGCATCTCTAGCTGGTTGCAACTATTTCATGTTTTCGGTTTCACAGCAAAATACCAAATTGAGGTTAAGTGTTTTAGTCTGCATTACACAAATGTGATTATGCATATATTAGCTCTAACTGTAGGTTCTGATCATTATCCTTGCAGTGCACAGCTATTCTCTTAGCTAATAACTCATTCAGCATATGGATGTTTTAAATAGGATATTTATTTCTTTAAAATTAAATTTTTTTGAGATTGAGACTGTCATGCCATTTAATATAGTACAAGCTAAATTCTTTCCTGAGCTCAAGCACCTAAACTTATACTAAAGGCAGGACTGGCCCCATGCCATATATTTTACTAAGCAGAGAAATTAACTCAATTCAAAAGCTTTTTCATGTTAGAGATATGGGATCTATTATCAGGAATGTTGTAAACTGAAGTTTTTCTAGATCCTTCTGTAATATAGAGCACGTTACAGACAATAAAGAAAAGAATAGGGCAGTACCATCTTCAAATTTAGAGGCACATTTATCAAAGTCGGGTGAATAGAATTAACCCAAAAACTCGACTCGAGTTTTTTCTCCGAAAAAAAACTTGAATGTCAGGA